>NC_063045.1:42931335-43231335 GCF_018812025.1 Megalobrama amblycephala | reverse complement strand
AGGATTCCCCCTTCCACCATCTCCACCCACAACCCTATCTGAGCTCAAAGGAAAGGGTGATGTGCATCTACAAAATGGGGTTTAAAATCCAAAACAATTGATTGATTGAATGAATAAATAAATATAGAATCACTTCGTACCCCCATGAAGAAGACAATAATACTAATTATTATCATTGTTGTTGTTGTTGTTTTCACCAAAAAAAAAAAAAAAAAAAAAAAAAAAAAAAAATATATATATATATATATATATATATATATATATATATATATATATATATATATATACACATACACACACATATATATATTGCAGTTATCAAATAGGAAAATATACTATTCTTAATGACGTTATGCAAAGGATATTTAAAAATCCTATGTTGGTCCAAAAAAAAAAAAAAAAAAAGAAGTATGGTCTTAAACAGCCAGTTGCCTGTGAAATTACTCTGCATTTGTCCATAGGGTGGACGAATATGGGTAACTGATTTAATTTGACTGAGCTGAAATGCTAAACCTGTTGAACCTGAATGAATGTGATAACAGATGATTTACAGCACTGCAGAAAAATAAAAGGTCACAATACTTCAGGGAAAATGAAATGTCTGCATGAACTATCAGTCAAAAATGACTTCAGAACTTGTTTAGGGTGGATTTCACCCATATTAATTTCTGAAATTGTTGCAGACATCTTGTGCAGTGTAAGCAAGGCTTGGCATTACAACTGAGGGTTCTGTCTGAAAATGCTTGTGCTGTAATTTCAACAGACCTCTGAATATTCTCAGCGCTGTGTGAGATTGATACACTGGCTGAATGTGGCTGGTTCGTTTAGATTGTCTATGTGTGCTAGCGTTCACCAGGGAGGCAGTCAGTCCATGGTGAGCATATGTTCTGTTCATTGCTTCTCCACAGCGTGTAACCAACTGATGTCTTTGAAACAGACTGTATATTTAATGCTTTCATCCACATTTTCCGGCTTACTCTTGAGTTCAGAGCTATTATAATAACCTTTTGTTCATGAGGCACTCTGAATAGTTGAAAAAATCAACAGCCCTTAAATAGTTTGCTGAGTGTTTGTAGACTCTTATCAGGATGAGATGAAGTGCTTATGCTCTTGGGGTGTTTGAAGAGTCTCTTATGTAAAGTGTGTTGCTGTGTTTTACATTTTTAATATTATTTTTATGATTTCCTGGATTCATGTATGAATCTGTGTCAATTTGTTGTAGCTGTTGAGGGAGTGAAAAAAAAAAAGAAAAGACAATTGTTTCTACAACCTGTCAGTGGTGGCCTGAAAAAAGTAAGCAAGCAAGTGAACCTCCCCTTTACACATTTCAACAAAATGTTCTCACTTCCCTGTGAACCACCCTACCAAGGCAAAATGCAATAACTGTCAGAGCTAGAACTGAGGAAATAGCTTCAAAGTTTTTTTGATTGATTTTTTTTTTTTTTAATACCCCGTTTTCTCTGAATCTGAGGAGAGTTCAGCCAAATCTGTCTGTTAGAGGACAGATCATAGACCCAATTTCGGTCATAACCCACTTTTAACAGATGTGTAGTTATTGTGCTTTGTCTTTGTAGGGCAGTGCAGTGTCAGTGGATTTCTATTCAGTTTGAATAGTGTGGTTACAAATAATTACATGCGCTAGCCAGTGATTTGCAGCAGCATACTTAAAGCCCTTAAGGTTTATAAATTCTCAAATGAAGAAAAAAACAAAGAAACATAATGCACAAAAAGCCACGAAATGGCATTTTCTCCACTGGGACATAATGAATGGGCCAACATATAACCGTTATGAGTATTTTCACACATCTACAGTATAGCAGTAGATCCAATGTTCCAGTCTTACCACATTACTAGGGTCCACCTTCCCACTGCCATGAGTGCAAGTTATTGCCTGGGCCTTCAGAGGCTGTGCTTTATGCCACAGTCCCTAATCATGTTTTTACCCTATACACTATCAGCACAGCTAAATCGACAGGAGGCTGCCCTGCAAATGCAAAAAGAGGACACATCAATACCTGGGCAATTAGTGCATCAATACACTGCACTCCCAATCTTAACAGATACGGAGGAATTGGATTTCTGATTGGATTTCTATGCATTCTTGTGTTTAGCTATTTTGTATAACACTTATTTACTTTCCTTTGGATCATGGTCACTTGCAAATCCTGTATTGATTCTGGTTTGACTTATGCTTCATTCTAGATGTTACATGAATGTTTTGCATAAAAACATACAGGGTCTTTAAAGACAGCAGCATTAAGTGCCACAGCTCAACAAACTGTCCACTGTCCTTTAAAGGCGCAACATCTTCTCACTTAGAAAATAATTAAACTCCAAAACCATTCGGTGCTTAAAAAGGAGAGAAACCTGGATCCAGGGGAATACAGATCAAAGCAGATGCTAAAATAGAGGATAGTGATTAATGAGGAAGCCTAGCAGGTTGAAAATCAAACATGAGCATTACAGTGTGTAAATTAGCCTGAAACTTTTGAGCCTTGATAGGACAGATATTTTTTCATCTGTCTTGAGTAAATCTGTACTGTGAGATAAGGGCTGGCCTTCAGGTGCTCTGTGACCTGGGAGTGCAGCGTCTTAATATACCGGTGTTTCACAGAGGGGAATCTTTCAGCCTACATTCTGTGATGCTGAATGGTTCCTTTGCTGTGTTAGCAGTCTTCTTCGTACCTTTTGTCTCATCAGCACTTTGCATTGAGAAACTGCCTATTTTACGTTATGGGCCAATCAAATGAGTGTAACCTTCATTAAAGGGAAGTCATCCAAAATAATAGCCCCATCACTGGCTGTGAATATGTATAGGATTAAGGTTATGTTGAGGAAATGCATTATAAACTGCATATAAGATGGTTTAATTTATGTTGTAAATAGTACAAAGCTTGCTGAGCTGTTGTTTTGAGCCTAACAGTAAACCATACCTTCTTATTAAAAAGCCCATTAAGAAGTGTCTTATTACGTGTTCTAAATCATTAATTTTCAAAAGCAGCTTAGCTTGGACAGGCACTCAAAAGGGTGCTAATTAACATTTTCCTGTGTGGTATTAATAGGGATGATTTAACTTCCAGATTTAAGCAAAGAAGCATTGTTGTAACAGTAATGCTACTAAATCATTGGCTGAAGTTGAAAACATTAACATGGTTTCAAACACCTTTGTGAACGACATTTTTACAGTAGGCCTTCTTTTCCATTCTTTACATACAAGTAATTGTCTGCTCAAAAATGAGGATGATAAATAATGTAAGATAATGAGAGAGGAGGCTTTTAGTGGTGTCGGGGGAAGAGGCATTTTCCGGAGAGCTTTTACAACTCTTAGCCTTGGATTTAGTGCTCACAATGTGTACACAAAACAGTGTGTGTGAATTCTTTTTCACCCTTGCCTAGTCCATCAACAGTAAAGTAAGTTAAAATAAAAAAATGAAGTTTGTTTTTCTATGTTTATTCAAAAGAGTACCGCACGGCACACTTGTTGATGATTTAACATGTTTTTCATGCTGTTTTGCAGACTGAGGTGTTACCTCTCCGAGGGCCCATGGATCTCCCTGTGGTGTTGTTTCTGCTGTGGGGACTGTTACTGGACTTGCTGAGTGGTGCGGTGGGAGGCATTCTATACCGCGTACATGAGGAACAGCCTCCAAGCACACTGATTGGCAGCCTGGCGGCTGACCAGGGGCTACCAGACACTGGACACCTGTACAAACTGGAGGTGGGCGCTCCCTATCTGCGGGTGGATGGCAAAACTGGAGATATCTTTACCACTGAGATCCCCATAGACAGAGAGACACTGAAGGATTGTCGTAATAAAGGCAAGCCCTGCTTCCTGGAGTTTGAGGTATCCGTCACAGACCTTATTCAAAATCAGAGTCCACGGCTGATAGAGGGAAGGATCGAGGTGCAGGATATCAATGATAATACACCACAATTCCCCTCACCTGTCCTTACCCTCTCAGTTCCAGAGAACACCCACATGGGGTCACTCTTTTCAATTCCACTGGCCACTGACAAAGATACAGAGAGGAATGGAGTAGCTGACTACACCTTAACGGCAGGACCAGAGGCTGTAGCACTCTTTGGTCTGCAAGTTGCAGAGGACCGAGGTGAAAAATTGCCTCAACTCATTGTGTTGGGAAGTCTTGATCGAGAGCTGAAAGACTCCTATGACCTCACCATCAAAGCTGTGGATGGAGGCAATCCACCTCGCTACAGCAGTGCCTTGCTGAGGGTTGTCATTGCTGATGCCAACGACAATGCACCCACGTTTGAAAAATCTTCCTACGAAGCAGAGGTTGCAGAGAACAGCCCAATCGGACATTCTGTGTTACAGGTAAAATGGCAAACATGCTAGGTCAACCTTTAGATCCAAGGCAAGATAAATTGTCTGTTGCATCATGTCTGAGTGTGAAATGTTAATGAGCACTGCTGTCCCAACCTCCCAGCTGTCTGTTCTTCACTTTGATGCTTTACACCAGTGAAGTATGGCCTGACTACTACATGCACTTTCTTAAATTATTAGAATAATCCATTTTGATCATCACATACACACACATTTGGATAAAAAATTAAACAAGTATAAATTAATTTAAATTTGAAAGAGATTATTGAGATGATCTGTATAGTTTGTTTTTAAGGAACCCCACTCTCTATAGATAGCCTATGCCCCAGAAATCCTGTTATGCAATACGTTGACTATGTTCCCAGTTTTGCACTATAAATAGGTTCCCTGTGTTCAAATACACAATATTTAATGCCCAATGTCTGATGAATGTTGTTTTGCAGTCTTGTCCTATTTTTGTAAATCGTCTTGTATATGTGTAAAATCTATTTTGTTTTTATTTTAGTGTTTTACATATTCATTTGTTTCAGTCCAATTTATTTTATTTTTTTATTGCAGGTGAAGGCTAATGATTCAGACATGGGTCCTAATGGCGAGATTGAATACACATTACATCAGGCCATTGATCCTGTGCCAAAACTGCTCCGGATAGACCGCTCATCAGGCATCATATATGTCAAAGGCCCATTGGATCGTGAGGAAATCAACAATTTGAAATTTTATGTCGTTGCACGAGATAAAGGCCCCTCACCCAAAAGTTCTAAAACGTATGTTTCTATTGATGTGACGGACCAGAATGACAATGCACCAGCAGTGGAGATTCGAGGCATTGGTCTTGTGACTCATAGTGATGGGGTAGCAAACATTTCAGAGGATATGCCAGTTGGCACTGCAGTGGCATTGGTACAGGTTTCAGACAAGGATGAGGGAGAGAATGCCGTGGTGACCTGTGTGGTTGCAGGTGATGTTCCTTTCCAGCTTCGGCCAGCCAGTGATTCATCAGTTGACAACAAGAGGAAGTACTTTCTGCAGACGACAACACCTCTGGACTATGAAAGAGTTAGGGACTACCGGGTGGAGATAGTGGCAGTGGATTCAGGCAATCCAGCTCTGTCCAGCACTAACTCGCTAAAAGTCCAAGTGACTGACACAAATGACAATTCCCCCATTTTCTCACCAACCCTGTTTGAAGTGGAGTTTGCTGAGGAGAACCAACCAGGAGAAAAGGTGGTAGATGTAGTTGCCTCAGATGCAGACAGTGGCACTAATGCAGAGCTTGTCTACAGCATTATTGCAGACTCTTCAACAAGGGGGCTTTTTGAGATTGACCCCAGCTCAGGCGAAGTACGTGCTCGAAGCCCTCTTGATCGTGAGCACAAGGAGCGCTATGAGTTCCGTGTTACTGCAGCTGATAAAGGGGTTCCCAGTCACAGGGGTACTGCCACAGTTGTAATCAAAGTACTTGATCGGAATGACAACGATCCTAAGTTCATGCTGAGTGGCTACAGCTTCTCAGTCTTGGAGAACATGCCACCTCTTAGCCCTGTTGGCATGGTAACCGTACAGGACATGGATGAGGGCGAGAATGCTCAAGTTCAACTTTCTGTGGAACCGGATGTGGGTAAATTTGTGATCCAGAATGGTACTGGCACTATTCTATCCAGTATCTCATTTGACAGAGAGAAGGAGAGCAGTTACACATTCCGGTTGAAAGCTGTAGATGGAGGGGACCCACCCAGGTCATCCTACGTTGGAGTGACAATCAATGTCCTCGATGAGAATGATAATGCACCTGTTGTCACCAAACCATCTAACTCATCCTTTATGCGTCTGTCTCCCATGGCTGCTCCAGACAGTGTTGTGGAAGTGGTTGAAGCAGAGGACATTGATTCTGGTTCCAATGCTGAACTAGTATACAGCATTGCTGGGGGAAATCCACATGACCTTTTTTACATCTCTCCATCTAATGGCGAGATCACACTTACCAAGGAACTAACTCGAAAACATAGTGGTCTGCATCGACTGGTGGTAAAAGTGAGTGACAGGGGCAAACCAACCCGTCATGCTATTGCCTTGGTACACATTTACGTAAATGAAACCATTGCTAATGTAAGTCATGTGGAAGCACTTGTGGGGCATAGCTTGTACACCCCGCTGGATATGGACATTGCAGGAGACCCAGATTATGGTTTGGCTGCCCAGAGGAGCAACATTGTATATGGCAGTTTAGCTGGAGTGGCGGGAGTGGTCACTGTGATTGTTGTGGTGGTCTTCATCAGGCATCGCCTTCAAAGAGAAGCTAAGAGTGGTTATCAGGCTGGCAAGAAGGAGACCAAAGATTTGTATGCCCCCAAGCAAGGGCCAAAAAGTGGCAAGGGGAGAAAGGGTAAAAAAGGTAAGCCACCAAAGTCACCTAAACCTCTTGGAGAGGATGAGGAAGTCAGCCTTCAAAAGAGTCTGAAATTTAACCTTGATGGGGTCAACGACAGCCCCAGGATCCATTTGCCTCTGACATATCCGCCTGGAAGCCCTGACCTAGGCAGGCACTACCGTTCCAATTCCCCATTGCCCTCCATCCAGCTCCAGGCCCAGTCCCCATCTGCCTCCCAAAAGCATCAGGCTGTCCAGGAGCTCCCTGCTGCCAACACCTTTGTGGGAACAGGCGGTGATGACAACTCCACCGGCTCAGACCAGTACTCGGATTACAGCTACAAGACCAATCAACCAAAATACAGCACAAAAACGGTACCAGTCTTTATTTCTGATTTTATATATATAATGTGGTGGAGGAAAAATGGATTTTGCTTGCAATTACTGATATAGGTCATTCCAATTTTGTTTAGAATGGTGTTGATATTTGAATATTTTACTATATATGTGCTAAATATTATTCTCATTTTAATACGTGTGTTGTGGCTGAATTCCTAGCATATAATATAAAAAAAGACCATCTTAGCATACAAGAATCTGTCTGTTTGAAAGATGTCAAAAATGGCTCTTGTATTACATCATGCTCCCTCTCTATACTTTGGTCACCAATTCACTGTCAGAAAATACACTTCAATTTACTTTGTGAATAGACAATTACAAAGGTCCAGGCAAGAAATGATTTCATAGTATTTTTGTAGCGTGGCAGAGTGTAAAATGGTCATATTTTCTAGAGTTCATGCTTTCTCGGATTGCTCATGTAATCTGATCTACCCAGTGAGAGGTGCCCATCTGACCTGCTGCTATTGAACAAGTCCAAAGTCACTTTCTTTGGCTTAGATGGAATTTCAGTCTGACCCATTCAGCATGATAATTTCAGATTGAATCCAAGGGGATTGAGGGGAAATGTAAGAAATTTAAAATTGAGTATAATGTCCAGTGAGAGTGGTAGTGAAGTTTACTGTGCAGAAGCTTAAGACGGAAAGCTAGGGCACATGGGTCCTGACTCCGTCAGTACCAGTCTGGTGTTTGATAAAGCCAGCAGATGCTAGATGACAGTCAGGGTGAGTGCAGGCCTTGCAGACTCACTGACTGGGGAGAACAGTTACCCACGGCAGCTCCCACACCGTGATGGACAGCATATGGCATGGAAGTGACAATAGACTCCAGCTATGGAGAGCGTGCTGCATTGGTGTGTATTGTTTGTGTGTGTGTGTGTGTGTGTGTGTGTGTGTGTGTGTGTGTGTACTTCTAGGTTTCTGCGTGCACTCATGTAATCCGTTTGTGTGAATGTGGGCTGAGGTTCCTGTGTGTGGACTGGCTTCAGCAATTCAGCCTATCTGATCAGATTCCCGCTTGACGACATGCGTTACATAAATGGATATTTGTATCTGTGAGAGTTGAATGATAGGCATATAAACAAGGGACAGATGTTGACTCATGTGACATCTCTTGGCAGATGTGAACTCGTGAGGGAACCCCCTCCATCCCATCTGAAACCCACATCAGGCTTAACAGATTGACCAAAATAAAAAATTAAAATCTCAGCCAAACTGAGTGACAGATGTGGAGAGTGGAGCGTGACGGAGCGAATGGTAATACGCTCACCGATGACTCAGTGCGTGTGGCAATGTGCTCAGGTGCGTGTGACAGCCTTGGCTCAAGCTCTCCCAGTTTAAGCTCTGATGAGTGTAAACACAGTGGCCTTGTTTGCCGTTTATTGCCAGTGAGGATTGAGCGTGATGACTGGCTTCACTGCTTTCCTTCCTGGTCCGTAAAAAAACTCATTAAGAGGAGTTTGTTTGTTCGGAAAGACTTATCCTGAGGTGTGAAAAAACCCTCAATGCTCAATTCACAGTGGCATGGCCTGACTCCGCGAGGAGAGATTTGTTTAAATGTGTTGCTGTGTGGTGTGTTTGTGCTCATGTCTTTCACAGTTCATGGATCTTCCCAAAACTCTCTCCCTATAACCTCCAAATGTGTTAGACTGTGTGACAGATACCGAGGGGACTGCATGGATTCATCAAGTACAGTGCTGATAATTAGCTTGGTCATGGCAAAGATCTAACACCTTTTTAGTGACTTGTTCCTCTCTTTCCGGAACAGCCTTGAGTGAGAGACAGTCAGGATTAAGGGAGAGACCTTCCCAGTTATTTTTAAATGGGCGTGATGAGAGCTTGCGAAGCTGTAAATCTGTACTTAAATTAAATCCATACAATTAAAATGCTTTATTAGATGGAGATAACACTCTGTTTTCCCCCATCTTTACCATGGGCTGCCCTTCATTTCCAACTGGGAGGCAGGGATTCAAGTCTCACATCTCTTAAATTTGCAAGAGCCAGTGTGTTAGAAGAACACTCATAAAAGCCTTATACTGGGAAGGTGATGGTATATATTGTGAGATGGTAGTAATGTTTCATCTGGCAAAGATTTTGATCTATACTTATTAGTAGGCATGACTGCTTTGTTTTTATTAATGAGGATGAAGTTGTTAAAAAAGGTTGCAATGTGAAGCACAGTTTAATTGTTTATGTTTTCCTATGTGTGTCACTACTTTCCAGTAGAATTGAACTAGATGCTGTCACAGTGTTGTACTGATAATATATTTTTTTAAATGTCAACAGAAATAACTGTTTTATACTTTAAACCCTGATCTCCTAAATAACACTATAAGTATAGCTTTCTAATAAAACATTGTGAAGACTTTATGCTTTTTTAAACAGAAAGAGTGTATTCACAACTGACTTACACATTCTAACTTGCAATTAATGCTAATGCACAAATTGACTAAGATGTTACATGCAGATGTTACAGCAGTTGTAATATTCTATTTATGCTGTGTATATATCTGATGTGTAGGATGCTTTTGGGTTTGAGTTAAATAAATTCAGTTTATCGATGTTCATTCTAGGGCTGGTTCGAATACCATTTTTTGAGCTTCGAAGCTTCGTTAGTAATCAACACCAAATATTCGAAGCTTCAGAGGGAGGGTGCTGAACATATTCTTCTCTAATAAAGGCAGTATAACGAGTAGAAATATGGTGTGCCCCTTTTAAGAGCTGCGCGCTCCCGGTTGAACTGTCTGCATTGTATGTGCGACTCGAGCACTGCATGTATGCAGGTTATTTCTGTTTTTCTGTTTCTCATTTAAAGTAAGTTTCTTTATTATGTAACACTGTAGATGGCATAACATTTGTGAAGGACAGTTACACGTGTTTCATGGGGAATAACGCGCCAGTTGTGAAATGTCAGTCGCCTCCGTAAAGTCTGTCTGGTATCAATAACTCAAGCTAAGTGAGCTAACGTATCCCTGTTTGCTCCATACACAACGCGTTACAGTAGTACAGTCTCTATCTGTCTGTTCACATTTTGATTATGTCAAGAACTGTTCATCCAATTGACTTCACTCGTGGCGGGTGTGTTGCTGCGGACCCAAGGGAGTGCAGTGTTGCATTTGCCGCAATATGGACAAGCGACACATTCAGAATGAATAAACTTTTGATAAACTACAGAACAGCGATACAAACTAGCTGAAAGTGGCGCGCCTCGTGTGGGCAGGGCTTATGCTTCGAGAACGGACACTGCACTAGTGATATAAAACACTGTCTGTTCAGAGCGATACTTTTAATAAGGTAGCCTAACGTTTTTCTAAAAAAACAAGGTTGGGTTCCTTCAACTGTACATCCTATTAAAAACGGCTAGGCTATACAAGATAATTGTAAAAAAGAGTATTGTATTTCGCGTTTTGAGCGCGAATGAGAACCTTTTCGCGAGGGGATGCCAGGTGTGCGGGAAAAAAATAAAAATATTCAAATCCCATAATTGAAAATCAAATACCAACCCACCGCCCTAGTTCATTCATTGGTCACAGCGTCAGCTTACACAACTCAAGTGGAGCAATCACAGGCATTAGTGACTAATAATTTACATAATGTGAATGATAGGAATTTATCCCTTGTGTTATTCAGACACAACTCCAAAAATAATGTTTGCCCTTAACAAGTTTAAAACACTCCCCCACTGGTTAAACAAATGGGTTAATTCTGTCCCAAACGTCGGGTTGCTTAAACAGATTGCAACTACGTGTGATGCAGCTAATGGTGCAGAAATATCACACTTCAACTTTAATTCACTAATCCATTTTTTACTTGATTTCCCAGCAAAAATAAGTATTGTGATACAGTCAGACAATACAGATAGCATGCTATACAAATTCCTCATACTATGATTTAAGATTTATAAGATTCATTTCACCCTTACTCTGTCAAGACTGTTTTGACCATCCAGGGTACGGCAAAACTAAGCAAAAGCAGTGAAGTGAAGGCTAGCAAAGCACTGAAGCTGAAAAATAGCTCCAAGCCAAGCATTTTCTTGCTATCTCCACTCCATCTCTCTATCTTCATATCTACCACACACGTCTCATATTCTCTGGCAAGCAAAGCTTTAAGATAAGAGGATCTACCATCAAAATGTTGCCTTTCTACAGAGCATTCTTCTGTTCTTTTCCTCTCCTTTTCTTTTTCACTTTAGTAAATTATGCACCCTATATAACGAATCCAACGTGGCTATAAATCAGCCCTGGCACCAAGATATTCAGTACCTTTAGAGCGCCCTGCTCTTTGTATGGCTCATCTCCTACTCACATATTCTCTATGTGAAGCAGCCCTGCCTTTATGGAGGCTGCCTCAAGGCCCTTCCCAGAATCCCACATTTCGAGCATCTGCTCAACCCAGCTCTGGCTAATATCCATAGCAGAATGCAGCCGTAAACCTCAAACCTGGCGCCCACCCTCTCAGATCTCCCCTCAGTGAATACAGCCCATAATACCCTCAGACTGCTCCTCATTAGAGCACAATACTGCCGGCACTCAGCTCCCTCTCGGTGGACCAATCTTCTGTCAGGTGCGAAGGCCTCACAGGCTCTTGCTCAGCGTGAAGACAACTGCTGCACTTACAGGAATTTGAGATTTCAAGGCACCCTCCCTTCCCCCAGCCTGCAGGAGCAAACAACTAAGCAATTATCAAGAAATACTTTGCAATGATATTCTACAGAGATCATTCATACTGAGGGAAATTAGCACAATAAGGCAGTGCATTTGTGTCAACATGGCAGATGCCATCAAGACAACAAGGAGGGTCAGATGCATTCTTGTTCATACAGAGTCTCGCTAGAGGTTCTCTCTGGGACTAACAAGTCTCTGCAGGCACTTATGGACTGACTGGTCTTGGCTGACACTTCAGAATCGATTGACCTGGACAAGTGCTCAGGGATTTAGTGCACTGGGCAGACATATTCCAAATGAGTAATCTTGTCCAGTAGTGATAAGACTGTATAACCACAAAGTTCTTTACAGTTCCTTCTTAGCCATTTTGTAGTCGAACCACATTTTGGCCAACAACCAATTTTAGTATGTTCAAGCCTGTTCTTCTGCCAAAATGATTTACTAGATATCACCACCCAGTTGGATCTCTACTTCAAATAAATGAGACTGACATGACATTTTGAGTTTGGGCTAATCGATTCTCGTGATCTTGACAAGCACACTGGGATGGGCCTTGCAGAACTGACACAGTAGAATTGGATCATCTCTCTTTGTCTCTCTCTCTCTCTCTCCCTCTCTCCCTTCATCTCAAAAGGACACAAACTCTTTCAGAAACTTGGGATTCGAGTAGTGGAGGGGCTTGCGTAAATCTTCTGGCCTCTGGTCCAGTCCTTATATGGTTTGTTGGCGATTTCAATCTAACATTCCAATGATTACCTGTTAAAAGGGATTACAGCCCCAACCCAGGAGGTGCTTCACTGGCAGGAGACCATTTCTCTGAGATGGCTGATTTTGTTGAGCTGTTCGACAGCAAGGCGCAGTGCACTGCAGCAGCACACAGATGTGCGAGTAATGATAGTGTCGTCGAAGACGAGGATGACAATAATGATAATGATTATGGTAATATGCAAGTGTTCACAGTCAGATTCATTTCCTCCCAAATATATTTCTGCACACAACCACAAGGAGCTTGATTTATGCGAATGTTGTCTTAGAACCATTTTTCTACATGGGTGTTTACGAAGCCATGTCACTGAGCCGGAGGCACAGCATCTCTGATTTCATCATATTACATTCTTGCTTATGATATGAGAAGAGAAAGCTACGATAAGGATGAATATAGATAGGGTGGGTTGACACAATTATGAATAATTGTTATACAAATAATAGCAATCATTTTAGTCCACTTATTTCTACGTTGGCTTTTATAAATTTGGATGGTAATATGTGATTGGAATTTAAAGTGCACAATAATCACAATCAGCTAATTATGTAATAATCATGACAAGCTTATAGACGGTGACGTTCTCCCTTCATCTCTCTAGCTGTTTTCCTGAGCAGATGAAAGGCAGTGGCAGTTGTATTCTGTGCCCTGTCTCATTTCACTGCTGACAGGAATGCGTTCTGTGAGCCGACGATGGTCAGAGTTGCACTTAATAAAAAATGAGAAGCTCCTTTAGGTAAAGCTATGTAGAGGCTCAGCTCCCTGATGGCAATTCCTTTAGCTCAAATATTTTATCACTACTCATTCCAGCCTCCTTTACCTTCCGCCAGGCAGATTAGTGCTTTTATCAATAAGCAGCTTAGCACCAATGCCTCTCTCAATAATGTGCAATGCCGTTTCTCTCCTGCTGCTGTAACTCTTAGATGCTTCTCTTTCTTTTGGTCTTCCTATATCCCGTCTGAGTGGTTTTACTTGTTTTCCTTTACATTGGTAGAAGTACACTGTAAAAAGGAATTGGTGAAAAAAAGTGCCGTTTTTAGG
The DNA here is from genome assembly GCF_018812025.1 of Megalobrama amblycephala. Lineage (NCBI taxonomy): Eukaryota > Metazoa > Chordata > Actinopteri > Cypriniformes > Xenocyprididae > Megalobrama > Megalobrama amblycephala. The sequence continues at coordinate 43,217,757 of NC_063045.1, read as the reverse complement.
TTCTCTCAACACTAAAAGTTGTCTTTAAGTTTGTCCTTTGTTTAGCCAAAAACGCTCAACGTAAAACTATGTAAAGTCTCTAATTAAAGGAATAGTTAACCCAGCAAAGTATATTTTATATATTAGGGTCAGGAATTAGAAAAATGAATGCTGCATCAATTGTGTTAATTATTTTAATGCGTTAAACAGTCCATATTTATTGAAGAAATAAGCACATTCATACGTCCCCACATCTCTCTCTGTGTGTATTTTATATAAAACACTCTAACAAAAATTGTCACAGTGCCAACCATAATTTGGTGTTTTGTGGCTGTAAGGTTTTATTTAGACTTATTTTGTTGAGGCATTTTTCCAGACCTAGATGCTGGTTTTTATAACGAGATCTGGCAACATTGTCTCCGAGCACTGAGAAGAGAGAAACATCTCTGATGTGCAATTTTAACGCATCATTGACACTATTGTATGAAAGTCTTTGTGAATGCAACTTTATTTAGGCTAGTTGAGGCAACATTTGAGGGAATATTGTCAGTGTTTTAATGTAGGTTCAAAGAAATTCACACATTTTATTATCTGTGACTCAAAAAAGCACTGTACGCTAGATAAAATATAATTACTTTTTACAGTGTACTCTTGCTTCAGTTTTCATTCTGTCTTTTGTGTTCTGTTTCCCTGGCTTTCTCTCGCTTTATCTTTCACTATGCAAATATAAGTTATTTTGCTCATTCAAAGGCCAACAAGGCCAATCAGATTTCAGAGGTGTCAGTAATGAAGTGGCTCATTCTCTCAGTGTGAAAAATCAACTTTGCATGATGTAATTGTCTCGTCATGGGCTTTGCATGATAACTGTGAAGCACATTTTTCCATTCGATGTGTTGCCATGGAGAAATGAGCAACAGCTCTGCATTTGCTGAGGCTTATTTGGAAGTATTGATGATAGTAAAATTGAAGACGCTGTAAATAAAAAGGCAAACAGTCTCCCGAAGACTGACGCTTCCCTGAGTCTCATATTTCCATTTCTTTAATATGATTTTCATATTTGACAGACTGAGAATATCTTGTTTTGCCATCTCGCTAACAATAATTCATTTCAGCAGGCACTGAGGAAACCACCAGGCTTGCTGATAATATATGTTTTGGAAGTTGACCTCCCCACCAGGCTTCATAACTCGCTTGACCATCTAAACTAACCAGGTAGAGCAGCACAAAACCAGCATGAATCAACCTGAAGATTCATGCCAGACTAAGCTGGTTTTGTCAGAAAGGAGAAAACCTCTAAAATGGCAGCCACTTTACTGCATTTTCAAGAAACACCTTGCTTTTAAATTCCAACAGGAAACAGTTTAGTGGACACTAGCCTCAGTCTCGGCTGTGGGTCAGTGGGAAAGTTTCAAATGCGGAGAGTGAAACAAGGACAAAGTCCTCTCAGACATCTCACCCCATTAAAGTGGTAGAGATCTGAACACAATCCATTAAGTTCCATTAGAGAGGTATACATTCACACACACATTCACACCTTAACAGCCTTGCAGTGGTGTGTTGTTACACTTACAATCAAGTTTCATTATTCAGATGCTTCATTCATACATAATGCAAGTTACAAACTACCGAGAGAAAACGCGGTTTCATACGCATACGCGTGCCACAGCAGAAAAGATGCCTGGGGGCAGACTTGTTAGAGCTTTACTTTTATAAACCTACGTTAATATCACTTACTGCAAGCATACTCCTATCATGATAGCAATTGATAGCAATTTGCATTGGAAATCAACAGGACATGCTTTGTGTACAGGAAGAATGGCAGGAAATGAAGAAACCGTCCTGCAGCCATGACGTGATGCTCTAATTCTCTGGTTTTGAGCTGTCAGTGACTCAATCATGCATCACACCCTGGCACAAACAAACAAGAAAATACAACTAAATCAATTCTTCAAATCCAGCGTTCATCGTCAGAGGCTTGTCAGTCAAGCCCCTCGACAGCCCCAAGACGGCCTCGCTCGTACTGAGATGTCAACGAGCAGACTCAACTCCTGACCTTGTCAAAATACAAGTCCTAATAAGATCTTCTACTCTTTATCTGCACCCCTGAAGAGAACTGCTACATAGTGCAGTTTTGGAGAAACCGGCAAACCAATTATGTTGAAATTGTTCAACCCACATCTTCAGCGGCAAGCGTGTTTAAGGCCTAGTTTAATATCCGAAGCTTCAAAACTATGCGTAGTCATGATGGAAAACATTAATTTTCCTGTGTCCTGGATTGGAGAATAATCCACTTACCGGTAAAAAAAAAGTGCGAAACCACAAAAAAAAAGTGCAGAGGAGATATGCTGTTGCATAATTCTCTTTCCTGCTTTTGCTGGCTGACATGAGCAGTGATCATTATTTCTCTCACTGTCTTCACCCCACTGGGAAGGTAGGATATTAGAATATTTCATGAATATTGAGCTCTCCCTGGCTTTTTGGCAGTGGCAGAAATGATGTTCGCCCCTGTTTCATGTTGGCAGTAAAAAGGAACAAGGCTTAATTGCATAAGTCTATAAAATGGGGTGAGAAAGAAGAGCTTCTGACAATGTGAATTGTTCTGATGTGCCTCCTTGTATTAGTCTCAAAAGCAACAGCGTCAACCTGTATATATTCCAGGATGAGGGCGGGGGAAAGAAAGGAGCGTTGAATGCGTTCAGACACAAGCCGGCTCTTCAAATGTCCCGCAGAATCAGTCTTCGGTTGTAGTCGCCTGCGAGATAAACTTATGTTCAACTTGTCGATGAGGCGAAACATGTTCAAATCCCCCTGGGATCGAGGAATGGTACATTTGCAATTTTATATCGGTCTGTGTATGTGGTGTTGATTTCTATTTAAATGGATGATATTTCTTACAACATTGATTCCGGAAGCTTTTCCCCCACCCCCCTGTAGAAATGGTCACTGGTGTTGAATAACGTGGCTACACTTGATCCAGATCCAATATTTTCCACCATGTTGGAATCCCTTGTCTGACTAATAACTACGCACTGGTGTGAAAGAGAGCAAGAGAGAAAACGAGAGAAGAGAGCGTCCACTGCAGTCTAATCCTTTATTTCCCGTGGTAAGAGATTCTTCGGGTGAGTGCTTTAAAGCGTGTTCAGAGATGATTATTTGCATGGCAGTCTCACGCACTTATCTGGATAGAAGGCATGTTTAAACACAAAGGCCACTGAGAAGAGAGGCAGAGATAGCACTGGACAATGCACCAGTGATAATTATCTGTCCAAAAGCACTTGTCAGGATGATGAAATCCAATTAAAGTGCTTTAAAGAAAATAGGATAAAACCACGGAGTCAATGCACAGATGGTGGTCCTTTAGGGAAAAAAAGGAGTGTCATCATTAGCTCTGTCGTCTCGGACATGTTTTGCGTGAGATTTTCTTTCCCTCGCTTTCTCAAGCCACGAACCTCGGCAATACAACACAGACACGCAATTGCTGCACTGTCACCACAGATTAGACAAACATCCAATCTCTTTTACTCATGTTTTTCTGTTTCCATAATATGAGAAGATAATTGATGATAATAACACATCATTATCAGTGTTATTTCTATGACTGTAATCAGAATGCAGAGCAGATGCCCTTATCTGCAGTCCCTGACATGGCTCTCAGTTGTCCATTATGCGCTTGGATACACAGAAGAATTCAGGTTAATTATCTGGCTGCTGGAAAACACTCTATTCGATCCCAGTTGGGGTTTGAACCGGCAACCAGCATGTCACCTGCTTGACCGTGCACCATGAAAGAGAGGAAGAAAGGATTGTGTTATATTCAGAAATTGCTCTACATTTTGTTGGTAATATTTTAGTTTGGACAGTCACATCATTAAAGCTCCATTGGATGTGAATTTGAAAGACAGAGAGAGAGTTTACTGCAATAGCTGTGCTCTGCCATTCATTACACAGTGATGCTCTTTGAGTGGACACACAATACCAATAAACAAGTTTATCCAATTCTGCCGGCAGTGCATTCTGGACTGCTACCTCAGCTCTGGCCTTCCTCACATCCTACAGCCATATCAGTCCCAGCAGGATAGAGAAAGTTAGTGAGAAAACATAATAAGGAGAGAGTGAAAAAACTATTTTTCTAGTTGTTACCACCTCTGTAAAAAAAAAAAAAAAAACCTAGGCTTGTATATTGAAAATGTTTTAAAATCAACTAGTCGGTGGGTTGCTTGAACCAAAGAGGGTTATAAAACCTGGAGAGCTATCTGTTAGCATTCCCGTTCATCTCAGTTGCACCTGGTACGGGACCCCCTGGAAGTTCCCAGTTTGAAATATGCCATCTTTGCTCATGGGCTCAGTCCCAAACTCTTTACTAGTGACTAAGCTATGACATGAAAGGCAAGAAACAGTGAGGGGGAAAAAAAGCTCTTTCAAAAGCCCAGCAAAATAAAAATGTTCCTACTATAATAAGATGAAATATTTGTGATTTGAATGTAGCTTTTTTATTATTATTATTATTTTTTTTTTTTTTAACCAGAATACAAATATATTTTAATGGCCATCAATGGAAAAATAAAAATATTTTGTTACACTTTATTTTACAGTTCCTTAGTTACATTGTAATTACTCAAATAAGTACTGAGTACTATTAATTAACTACATGAACTTATTTTAGAGTTACAGTTAGGGTTAGGATTTGGTTTAGGGTTAGTCACTTGTAATTTACTGTTATTACTATACTAAGTACATGTAGTAACGTGTAACTACGGCACTGTAAAATAAAGTGTTACCATATATTTTATGCTTTTTGTGTATTTACGGCATCTACCAGCAGGGGGCTAACGGGGTCATGTTAACTAGTGGAATCTTGACCTTTTAGTCTGAATGGTTAATCCAATCTTTATGAAGTCCTGTAACAATTTTCTTACGGACATTTACAGTGCAGTTCAAAAGCAAGGACACATTAAATTGATCAAAATTGACAGACATTTACATATCAATTAAGTATTTGCATACATTTATATTTTAATGTTGTTGTTTTGAACTTTCAGTTCAAGGAGTTCTGAAAAAATGTATCAGTTTCTACAAAAATATGAAGCAGCACAACTGTTTTCAACATTGTTAATAATAATAATAAATGTTTCTTGAGCACCAAATCAGTACATTAAAATGATTTCTGAAGTATCATGAAGACAGAAGAATGATTCTGGAAATTCAGCTTTGAATTTAATTATTAAAATAAAAAATAAATAAATAAATAAATAATAATTAAAAAAAAATTATATATATATATATATATATATATATATATATATATATATATATATATATATATATATATACAATTTCACAATATACCTTTTTTGCTTTATCTTTGATCAAATATCAGCTAAAGCACTAACAATTAACAACAAAAATCTAGACAGTCAACCTCACTACCATTGCGGCCCAGCCCTAGTCCTGTACTTCCTCTACAGCATGACAGCTGTCCAGCTCACTATTTGTGAAATTAAGAGGTTTGTCCTCCATGTAAAACAAATATCTTTTCTATTTTATCGAGTTTAAATAAACTATTTAGCCATGATAAAGACAATCAAAAGAATCCTTGAGAAGCTCTGTAGAATAGGATAGAGGATATAAAGCCCATCTTCAGGCTAAGAGAGTGTATGTATATCTGTGTGTGTGCATGTGCGCATGCACACATGCCAGTGGGGGGACTTTGAAGGGGGTTTTAGGGGAAGGATTCATGCGTGCTGTTATGAGGAAAAGGCAAACCAATCGGACAGTGACAAATGAACCATAACCTTTTCTCCTCAAAGTGCTGTCCCCTGTTAACCCCCTCTTCTCCCTCTCTCACTCTTTCCCCTCTGTCTCCTGCTTATATTGTCTTTGTCTGCTTCTTTTGAAATGTCTTTGTGTTTAGCGTGTCTCTGAAGAAACGGCCCAAGGCAAGGTCTCATTGTGTGGCATGAGTAACACTAAACACTTAATTCAATAATAAATCTGAATCAGGGTTGTACACTATTCTGAAGTGGTATATTTAATAAAATGCCACCTCCATAAATGTGTACATGTAATATTATTATAGCTATATTTGTATTCATTTACTTAATTAAAATTTATTAAATCACTATTATCAATAATAATAATAATAATGCCCTTGATGCTCAAAAATTCTAATGTCTTAAACATGGAGCTAAGATACAAGAAACCTTTAATTCAGTTCAGATTCCAATTCATAAATGGGAGCCATATTGTACTACCAGTGTTGGGCATGTTACTTTAAAAAAGTAATTAGTTATAGTTACTAGTTACTTCTCACAAATAGTAACGGAGTTACATCATTATAAAAGTAACTAATTGCCAGGAAAAGTAACTATTGCGTTACTTTAAAAAAAAAAAAAGTCAAATAACTTGAATGCCCCCAATATTAAATATAAGTCTAAGAATAAATTATATTTGATCTGACTTGTGACTCATGATCCGCTCTTGCTTATGAAATGTCTCTGTACTGTACTGTACAATACGTATTGGTAGCCATTAAAGAAAATGTACTTTCATATTTATGTTTAAATAGTCCTGTGTTATGTTTTAAATTCATTTACTTGATTATGAAAAGTGAACAGCATGAGTAAGATGCATCATAAGATATGCAATATATCGGGAGACATGGAGTGGGTCAGACACGATTTTGACCACTTCATTAAGTTATGTTTTGTAGAAAGCCTTTCTTTAAAGTGAATTTCGTTTTGTAAAAATTCTATCTTAATTTTAATCAATGTTTTATCAACCAATTGCCTGGATTTAATAAGAAGCAAATATAGCAGACAATATAATCATGGATGCGCGGGCGCAATCACTGGCGCATGAACTGTAGCGCGAAATGAACCGAAACTCAGCAGCTGCTTGCCTCGCAGACATGAGAAATATATCTGCAGAAAGCTTGAAATATCTAAAAATGAAAAGAAATAGGCTACTCTGATTATGAAGCCTAATCCGAACGAAATGTGCATTCTCTCTCTAGGCGCGTCCAGTATGCGGAGATGATGAGAATCAGCAATGTCAACTTAATCTTCGCAGCCGACACTGATTCAGAAAACATTACTTTATTAATAAACAATTAAAATGTCTCCTTGCTGTGTTTTATCACATTCATAATTATTACTTTTGCCAGATCTTTATGGCAACCTTTATGCTTGCGCTTGAGTGCTATATAGGCTAGCCTATATTATAGATAAACGCTCATTATTATGGTTTATTCTCTCCAGTATTTAAGAAATTAAATGAATATAAATGTGATTAGTCAACTAATGGCTTAAATGAGTAACTACTAGTCGACTAGAAAAACTTATCTCACATATTCGATCAGGGCCGGATTGGGACTCATTTTCAGCCCTGGAGTTTCATGCCTTAGACCGGCCCACTTTAATTCACGACTGACTATATTAAAATAATGTAATTAAAACCTCAGTATATAAGTCTGCAATAGTGCACTGTTCTCTACAGCCTTGTAAATAATTGTATTTTTCAAAAATATCTTCAAATACCCATGATAGTACAAATGATAGTACAAAAAATGCTAAAATTTGATATAGAGTTATTTTTATAGTTATAATAATGATTTTATAATGTGCACCATTGATTAATTCTCTAGCCATCTAGTGGCTGTAGTTAAAAATTCATGTTATTTTAATTTTAATTTAATTAAGTGTTTGCTTTCCAGTAGATGGCAGTAATCGTCCACTAAACCCAGGCACATTTTTCACTATGAATGAAATTTAGAAATGTAGATCTTTATTAAAGTGGATTTAACATAAAATTTAGCTATTTTATATAAATGTATATACTTAAATTATTACAAATTGAGGCAAAAAATAACACAAAATACCATAAATCCTAGGCCATAGGCCATATTTTATTATTTGCCTACTATTATTATGATATGAGTAAGCTGCATACATGCCTTTATCTTTTTTATTTATTTACGTTACTTAAATCGGCCTCCGATGGCTTAGACCTTTTGCCTTACCATAATTTAGCGTTGATTTAGAACTTGTCCCGCTGTCCCTACAGATGTCACCTCATCCAGTTGTCTTCTTCGAGCGAACACTCCGAGTCCCTCCCGACCAGGTTCATTTACCCACCGAGTGACATGATATCATTGACGTTGCGTGCAAATGAGCGGTAAAAACCCGATCGCGCATTCGTTTGTTAGTTTTTTCTTGCGCGGGTGCCCTGTGCCGCCCTGGGCCATCCAGGCCTAAATCCATCACTGAATGGTTTTTAGGAAAAAGTTAGGCTTTGCCAGTAACGGTAACGGCGTTGTAACGGGAGAAAAAGTAATTTGTTTGATTACTCGTTACTGAAAAAAAAAGAAAAAAAAAACAGCGTTTATTTATAACGCCGTTATTCCCATCACTGTGTACTACATATTCTAATACCAGCAGTGACTTAAAATAATATAGTCCAGTCCATATGGGATTTTAGGGTAAGATGGTGGGTGAGAAAGCTCTTTTTTTATCTATAATTACCATACTTATAATAGAAAATTTTTACTTGAGTTTTGAATTGAAATGCCAGGCAAGGAGACTATTAATTGCTTGGCTACATCTGCATTTTTTTTCTCTCTCCCTCTCTCTCCCTCTCTTGCACTTTGTTTTTCCCTCCCTTTCTTTGCTTTTTTTTTTGGACAGCAAGCACTGCAGGCTGATAAGAAGAGAAGAGCAGGGCCACCCTGATGCTCACTGAGCCTGTCTATCTCCCCCTCTCCATGCTCACTGTGGTAACGCTAATGCGATAGGCCAGTCTGCTAAAGCCTCTACACTTCATAACCAGGAACACACGACTGCATCACACAGCTCAGCCGCTTTGCTTAGCAGCACACCAGTATCTGCTTCAAATTGTCAGGTTTGGTGTAGGGGATGAGGCCAGGACTCAAACACAGGAGATAATGGACTTCATTTAAATAGCAAAAAAATAAACAAAAACTACTCTGTAGGGGAAAACACAAGATCCACCAACACAGCAAGGCAGGACACGATAAGGAAACATCGGGGATATTCAACAACATCTAGCACAAGACAGAGAACTCTGGGGACAATAAATAGGGAAGCAAATGAGGAAGATAACGAGGGAGGACAAAGTGTGTATATTAACTAATAATCAGATAACAAGGAGGGTGGGGTCAAGACAGGGGACACAACGAACATGACAGAAGCCATGTGTTCACACAAAACACGACCATCCCAAACCATCACATTCTACACAAAACAAGGATACTTGGCCAATAAAACAGTTCACAAGTCAGGTACTCTATAAAAACACACAAGACCTGACAAGAGGAAACTGTGAGGGAATGAACACTTGCATGCTCACAACAAAAGACAAAACATTGAGAATGAATGTCCGGACACCGATACGGAACTGAACTATACAGGAGTTCCGGGATCTTGACACCACACTCCGCACACACGAGCGAGCACATGGCCCACACATTTGAAGCCGGACAAGACGATACATTAGTGTCAGGGTTCTGTCATCAAACCAAGAATAAGACCAACCGGAGTGAAAGAACCCTGACACAACAGTGTAGACTACTACAACAAAACTGCTACAGTAAGAGAGTGATATCTAAAGATAGCCTCTGGTATTGACACGATTGCAAAAAAAATAAATAAAAAATATTGGCTGTTTTCAACAGGATGATAGAAGGTAATTAACAATACCAAAATGCAGTACAGCATGAAATAGGAGAGTTTTAGAGATTGGATTTGGTCCCTTTGAGAGTAGTTTCAGTGAGCTTTTAAAATTATCTAGTGTTCACTGTAGCGTGCAATTATGTGTTAGATTGTTTGTAAGACTATCATGGTTCTTCAGCATTTATTGAAGCCCTTAAAGACCTTGGAGAGGCAGATGTTTTCATTACTTTGCTAATACATGAACACTTCAGACAAAATTGGTCTGAATTGCTATACTTATGTAATCAAGTTCTAAAAGCAGATGACTGTCTTTTGGTTTCTTATGATGCCAATCACAAGAGAAAAGCACAATCTCTAATCAAACTTTTACCCTTACCTTAATCTTCAGCTGCTACCCCATTCATATTTACAAAACACTGTATAGCACAAACTATTCTATTTTATGGACCAGCAGTACACAAAATATTCATGTCAAGTGAAATCTTGCTTCTGTGCAGCACATGCCTATTTTCTTTCCAAATCTGACATTTTTAAAGGCTTACCAGGAGATGAGGAACTACTCACACCGTAACTGGGTGGCAAACTTCCTAAGGCGTAATTGTAAGGTATGCGAAACAATGTCATACTCACACTCCAATTTCCATCTAAAAATATCAGACTAGAGAAAGCAGCACGGAGGCACGAGTCTCCAGAGCACCAGTCCTGAAAATAGACAGTCTATTTCCATTTGTTTTATTTACCAGTTTTTCATAGTCTCGTTATCCTTGTTTGCAATCACTCAGTCTTTCAGCAGTCATTTAGCTTTCTTTGCACTGAATACCTATTTAGAAATTCATATTCCCCCCCCCTCTTTCCCTTTTGGATTAATGTCAGAGTAAACAAAAGACCAGAAATGTGAAGTCCGAGCAGCAGCTCTGTGGGTTTTTGTGCTCACAACAAAAAGATTTGTGGAAACTGCAGGATCTCACCCAGGGATGGATTGTCTCTGATTAGCAGTCCATATGAAGTGTCAACCGGGATTTGACAAGTATTATATGAAGCAGGCAATCCCCGCTGGAGATTTCTCCTGATCTGAAACATATTGTCTGCTATTGTTCACCAAAGAGGGAGATGCGCCCTCTTAGACGACCCATGTCATTGTGTGATAAAGCTAATTATTAGCTTCGACTCGTTGATCGCTTTGGCCGTGTTTTCTAAAAACCTGTCTGTGCCAGTTTTTGTGGCTTTTGGGAAGAAGAAAATGTAGCATATCAGTGATGTATTGACAGAACACTGTTCTGCCCCACTTTTCTGTGTTTGAGCTTTGTTGTTCAAGATGGCATCATTATGGAGGCACAGATCGGCTCCAGTGTAGGGGAACCCTGTGCCCTCCATTTCAGTTTGCCGTACAAGATTAGGGAGACACATCTGTATTACCCCTCGGCTTTCTTTCTCCATCACAGCTGGGGTTTCACAAGGGTGTGTGCTGAACTGTCCTGTTTTCCGGCATCGCCCTGGTACCCAGCTGGGGTCCAAATGAAGTATGAACCGCTTTTGTCCTGCATTTGATTGTTGCCATTGCAGCACAGCTGGGATTCAAACCAGCCTGCCCTGGCTGTGTTCTACATTCCTCATCTCCATGGAAGCACAGCTGGGGAGGGATGCAGCCCCCTATACCACCTCTGCCAGAGCATCACAGCTTGAGCCTCCACAAGTCTTAGGGCAATCCGCCTGAATTGACTGTGACTGAGAACCTCAAACACAGCATATGAAATGAGCTTCCCTTCTTAATCTTTAAAGCGCTGCTCATGGAGGAAAAATCTTTATCTACAACTCTTGTTTTTCTTTACCGTCACCGAAATACTTTTTCAAAGTGATACTGCTATGTTTTGATGCTCACAGGGATGGTTGGAATTGGGGCTGGGTAGTGTAGACTATTTCATAATACAGTACACATTGCAATAAGTATTGGAAAGCAATACATTGCAATGCATTACGATATTACAATTGGATGGCAGTTGAACAGCGTTTCAATCTTTCTCACGCCAGTCTCAGAGATTGTGCTTATTCTAACAACCTGCTTCTTCAATGTTTATCTAAGATGGTGGTATATGCTGTCCTTAAAATCAATGTGCACTTACTTTTAGATTGTAACATATTTAGATATAAGTTTAGCAAGTGCAAGGTAATGATGTATCAGCCAATGTGTAAGGGAAATAGAAACATTTACAAATTTAGTTGTCATTTGCAATTGAACTTATTTTTATATATATGAGAAAAGTATCATGCTATATGATTTTGTTGACCCTCAGCCACCATTTGTTCTCTGTCCACTATAAGCAATTACTGGACCAACCAACCCCTCCTTAAAGGATTATTTCATTCAAATTTCCTGGTAATTTATTCAACCCCATGTCATCCAAGATGTTCTTCTTTCTTTCTTCAATCGAAAAGAAATTAAAGGTGCCATCGAATGTTTTTTTACAAGATGTAATATAAGTCTACGGTGTCCTGTGAATGTGTCTGTGAAGTTTCAGCTCAAAATACCCCATAGATTTTTTTTTATTAATTTTTTTAACTGCCTATTTTGGGGCATAATTAGAAATGCGCCGATTCAGGGCTGCTGGCCCTTTAATTGCTCGTGCTCTCCGCCCACGGAGCTCTCGCTTGCCTTTAACAGTGCATAAACAAAGTTTACACAGCTAATATAACCCTCAAAATGGATCTTTACAAAGTGTTCGTCATGCATACTGCATGCATGCATCGGATTATGTGAGTATTGTATTTATTTGGATGCTTACATTTGATTCTGAATGAATTTGAGGCTGTGATCCATGGCTAATGGCTAATGCTACACTGTTGGAGAGATTTATAAAGAATGAAGTTGTATTTATGAATTATACAGACTGCAAGTGTTTAATAATGAAAATAACGACTTGTCTTGTCTCCGTGAATACAGTAAGAAACGATGGTAACTTTAACCACATTTAACAGTACATTAGCAACATGCTAACAAAACATTTAGAAAGACAGTTTGCAAATATCACTAAAAATATCATGTAATCATGGATCATGTCAGTTATTATTGCTCCATCTGCCATTTTTCGCTATTGTCCTTGCTTGCTTACCTAGTCTGATGATTCAGCTGTGCACAGATCCAGACATTAATACTGGCTGCCCTTGTGTAATGCCTTTCATAATGTTGGGAACATGGGCTGGCATATGCAAATATTGTGGGCGTACATATTAATGATCCCAACTGTTACGTAACAGTCGGTGTTATGTTGAGATTCGCCTGTTCTTTGTAGGTCGTTTAAACAAATGAGATTTATATAAGAAGGAGGAAACAATGGAGTTTGAGACTCACTGTATGTCATTTCCGTGTACTGAACTCTTGTTATTCAACTATGCAGACGTAAATTCAATTTTTGAATCTAGGGCACCTTTAAGGTTTTTGAGGAAAACATTTCAGGATTGGTGGAAGGTCCAAATTGCAGTTTCAATGCAGCTGCAAAGGACTCAACACGATCCCAGACAAGGAATACAGGTTTTATCTAGCGAAACAATCGGTCATTTTCTAAAAAAAAATAAAAAATTTCTATACTTTTTAACCACAAATGCTTGTATAATCACATTTCAAAGGTCATGCGTGACGTAGGTGGAAGTAAAGATCCAGTGTTTACTAAGCGAACATGCAAAGGTTAAGCCAAACGCCCTTTACAAAAAAATGGTAAAACAATGATATCGGATGATTTTGAAGTTGGATGGGAAAATTAGATCAAGTTTTTCACCCTACCGCGGTACTTCTGCCTACGCCATGCGTGACCTTTCAACGTAAACATCTTGGATGACATTGGGGTGAGTAAATTATCAGGAAATTTTCATTCAGAAGTGAACTAATACTTTAACCCACCAAATTCAATCTCCCAATACAGTTTCAGTGGATGGTTAGTTGGTGAACTAATAATAAAGAAATGTTTAGTAATGGACTATATGTCTATGAAGATCATGCCAGTTTGTTTTTCTGAATTACATAATATGAGTTTGAAATGCTTTAATTGGTTGTTCTGTTTTCTCAAGTAAAAACTAAAAAGCTAACTCTTGGCTCTCTGTTTTTGAAAACAAAAGCAAATCAATTTGGCAAAAACAATATTGCTATTAAAAGTTATTGTGTATTTAATAATGACTTTAAATGTTTTAAAGTTCAGCCTGAATTTTTATAATAATTCCAACAGTTTTCTGAGTTCGGTAATTATGTGAATTTTTTCTGTGTTTTATTCTCAACCCGTCCTTTTTTTTTTTTTTTCTCCGGGGGGCGGGGGTTTGGGGGGGGGGGGTCTTTTCCTTGAAGTCTGTGTCTTTAGTCTCAGCAGCATGCGAATTTGTGTTAGATTTAAGGCGGCTGCTTATTGATAGAGCAAGTGTATTTAATCAGAGTGTTGATTTGGAAGTGATTCAGAGCTCATTTGATATGGCCTATATTAGCTGTGTGTAGGGGTGCTGTGTGATGAAGTCTGTCTGAATTGAATGTAATTTAATGCGAGCTCTTTGTGCATTTATCCATAATAGGGCAGAATGCACTTTCAAGCACTGCTGCAGGCTTATTTGGTTGCAGGCAGGCAGGCCATCCCTTGCCCCCTGCTGCCCGTGGTCACTGACTCAGAAACAATTACTTATGGGGAACTTTGATGATTTGAAAGTAATTCAGTTTATTCTCCTTGATTCCACTAGTAATAATGCTTGCTTGCCTGACAGTCAATCTTAGAAATGCATTCAAGAAAAGTGGAGGAATTTATAAGAATGCTACCATGTTGGTGAACATGATTTCACCAAGTACAACATGTTCCTGGATCAACACCATTCTTGGTCCTAGAACAACATTCCAATCAACCAATCAGAATTGAGGGAAAAGTTTACAGTTACTTTCATAATAAATGTTATTATACGTGACTCATTGGGTCATAATATTCTAAAGAAAAATGTATATTTTCATAAACATTTGCTTTCATCAAAATTTAATAAACTACTGCTGTGCAGTTGGGAAAAATAACCATTAATATAACAGCCTAGGGTCCAATCAAATCCTGCCTCGCATTATTTCCTTCTGTATTGTTCTTCAGAAATATGTCACATTATGAGTGGTAAATGCAGTGTGAATGCCATTTCATGTCTTTAAAGTCAACCAAATTCACCTTATTTACTTTCTTAATTAACATTTCTGGTAGAATTAAGTATGATTCATTGCATGTTGTTCCAAGGAAAGAAAAGATGTCTTCATTCTGCCTTCATCAAACTCTGAACTGGCTTTCCTTTTCAGCCTTGGGGGCTACTGGATAATGTTAACCAGTAGCTAAATTATTATTAAGACTATGAAAGAAATTTGCATTCAGATTTTGTGACTTTCTGGCATGTTATGCCCATTTTTCACAATCCAATCAATTCCCAGTAGATAAAATAAAGTCCTGCCATACTTTATTTCCTCACCCAATGTCATGTTTTACTCAGAAATGCCACGTTACAGAAGTTAAATGCATCTTGAATGGTGTTTCATGTTGTCTTTTAAAGAAACACTGGGGTCTGGATACATGTGGTGGTTCCAAGATCAGAGATTAACTATAGGGTGCCGTAGAAGGAGTAATAGTCGGAGATGGAGTGAGACGGTGTACGAAAGAAACAAGCAAACTGAAAAGAGAGGTTAGTGTAGCCTTGGATTGAGATGGTACAGAGAGAGTACTCATGCAAGAGATGGGGTCACATCCCAAACGCTGAATAGAGGTCAACTAGCGGAGGGGGTGGAGGGTAGAATAAAGGGGGATAAGTCATGCCGAGTGAAGATACGAGGGAGCCTCATGGGCCGAAGACAGCCGAGGTTGCTAGGAGACAGTGGGATGAGAAGAGATGTGCCGAGCACATACAGAGAGATAGTGTGCCAGTTTGAAGACGGCAAGCTTTGTGCCAGTGATTTCAGAAAGCTGCCGTTGTGGAGGCATCAGACTAAATGAGCACAAGATACACCAAAGTGAGATACTAAACTGGGATCTATCGGCACACCAGCGAGCACGGGCATCTGGATAAACCTTCCCTCCGACTGCAGGCGCGCTGGTCTCAACACAGCACGGTGTCAAAAGGGGAAAATCATTACACGGAGCAGCCCAGCCCTGTGTATGCATAATTTAGATGGAAGATGTATCAGTAATTGGCAGGGTTTAAACATCGTGAGCTGAGGTAATTGAACAGTCTTCCTACTAATGGAAGCATGTCAGACATGAGCTTCCACCCAGCCGACAGTGAGTGACAGGCACACTGCAGAGCCAAGAGAATGGAGAGAGAGATACAGACTTGGAGGAAGGAAGTGAGTCAAAGAGAGTGAAAGACAAGTCACTCTTCTCTTTGAGAGGCTGTTGAGATGAAGATGTCATGATGAGGAAAGAGAGTGTTTGGCTAGCTCGCTGCCACAAGGCTGCCCGGACAGATTCTGCCTCCTTAACGTGAGCTTTAGTCAGGGTTGTCATTTTGCTAAGCAGGCCGAGAGAGAAATAAGACAAACCTTCGAGTCCCTTCGGCCTCCCCGGCGGCACCCACTTTGGAAACGGTTCCACTTACTGTACGACAAAGGAGTCCATCTGTGTAGTAAGCACCAGAGACACTTGGATTACAAAAAAATGGATCCAAAACAGCTGTCACAAGCAGGAATTGTCTGGGACAAAGAGAAATGGAGAGGGGTGAACAATTCAAAACTATTATTACATTCCAAAACATTCCGAAGCATTGCTCTCTCAAGTTTGCAATCACTACGATTGTTTTTATGCTTTTGAAAGAAGTCTCTTATGCTCACCCAGACTGCATATGTTTGTCAAAAGTACAGTAAAAACAGCAATATTGTGAAATATTATTACAATTTAAAACAACTGTTTTTTTTTTTTTTTGTTGTTTTTTTATTAATATATTTTAAAATGTAATTTATTCATGTGATGGCAAAGCTGAATTTTCAGCAGTTACTCTATTTACTCCAGTCTTCAGTCTCACATGATCCTTCAGAAAGCAGCTGCTTTGCTGCTCAAGAAACCTTTTTATATATATATATATATATATATATATATATATATATATATATATATATATATATATATATACATATATATATACACACACACAGGTGCTGGTCATATAATTAGAATATCGTGAAAAAGTTAATTTTTTTATTGTAAATTATTTAAAAAAATGAAACTTTCATTTATACTAGATAGCCTACATGTAAAGTAAAACATTTCAAAAGTTTTTTTTTTCACCCTCCACAAAGAGAGTAAGTCACAGATGGTCATTACTGAATGTGGTGGCTGTTTACAGAGTGATGTATCAAAGCATATTAAATGCAAAGTTGATTAGAAGGAAGAAATTGGGTAGGCAAAGGTGCACAAGCAACAGGAATGACCACAAGCTTGAGAATACTGTCAAGTAAAGCCGATTCAAACACTTGGGAGAGCTTCACAATGAGTAGAATGAAGCCGGAGTCAGCGCATCAAGAGTCACCACACTCAGTCATCTTCAGGAAAAGGACTACCAAGCCACTTCTGAAACAGAAACAACGTCAGAAGCTTCTTACCTGGGCTAAGGAGAAAAAGAACTGGACAGCGAACAGTGGTTGAAAGTCCTCTTTTCAGATAAAAGTAAATTTTGCATTTCATGTTGAAATCATGGTCCCAGAGTCTAAAGGAAGACTGGAGAGGCACAGAATCCAAGCTGCTTGAAGTTTAGTGTGAAGTTTCTGAAGGTAGTAATGATTTGGGGGGCCGTGACATCTGCTGGTGTTGGTCCATTGTGTTTTATCAAGTGCAAATCAATGCAGCCATCTTCCAGGAGATTTTGGAGCACTTTATGCTTCCATCTGCTGACAAGCTTTATGGAGATGCTGATTTCCTTTTCCAGCAGGACTTTAGCACCTGCCCACAGTGCAAAAACCACTTCCAAGTGGTTTGCTGACCATGATATTACTGTGCTTTATTGGCCAGCCAACATGCCTGACCCCTGAATCTATGGGATATTTTCAAGAGAAAGATGAGAAACAGTTGATCCAACAATATCCATATGATCTGAAGGCTCAATAGTGCCTCAGCAGTGCCACAGGCTGATCACTTCCATGCCACACTTCACTGATGCTGTAATTTGTGCTAGGAGCAAGTCATTTGCTGTAATATGTGCTGCCGACCAAGTATTGAGTGTACAAATGAACATACTTTAAAAAACTTGAACTTTTCTGTTTTGAAAATCCATTTTTTGATTGATCTTAGGAAATATTCTAATATTTTGAGATACTGGATTTTGGACTTTCATGAGCTGTACGCTCTAATCATCAAAATTAAAAAAAAAAAAAAAAAACTTTTGAAATGTTTTACTTTACATGTAGGGAATCTAGAATATATGAAAGTTTCATTTTTTAAAATAATTTACAATAAATAAAAAAAATAACTTTTTCACGATATTCTAATTATATGACCAGCACCTATGTATATATATATATATGTGTGTGTGTGTGTGTTTTTTTTTTCAGAATTCTTTGATGAATACAAAATTCAAAAGAACATAATTAAAAAAAAAAAAAAAAAACTATTTTAACCTTATAAATGTCTTTTACTGTCAGTTTTGATCAATTTAATGCTGAATAAAGTATTCTTTTTTTTCATATTACCCCAAAAGTTTTAAATGGTATTATAGTTTCCACAAAAATATTAAGCAGCACAATTGTTTTCAACATTAATAATAAAAAGAAATGTTTCTTTCTCCAAATCAGCATATTAGAATGATTTCTGAAGGATCATGTGACACTGAAGACTGCAGTAATGATGCTGAAAATCCAGCTTTGACATCACAGGAATAAATTACATTTTCAAATATATTAAAATCGAAAACAGTTTTTTTTTTTTAAATAATATTTCACAATATTACTATTTTTACTGTATTATTGATCAAATAAATGAATCTTTGGTGAGCATAAAGAAACTTCTATTAAAAAAAAAAACAATTAAAAAATTATAATTTTCCAAACTTTTGAACTGTAATACACAAATATATGGGGTGATTCTCTGATTGGTGCACATTTCTCTTCAGGATTTGTGAATGGTGTTCTTAACCTGGAATATGGCTATTAAATGCAATGTTTTAAAAAATAAGGTTGACTGATGGCTTTAATAGAATCATATAACATCAATTATAATAACCTTAAAGCTCATGGTGGTCTGTCTTGAAAGGTTTATACAGAACAGTTAAAAAATCAGTATCTATGGAGAAAGTTAAGGTGATTTTTACTTCCAGAATCTGACTGTTGCACTCTGTTGAATTTTTGATGGAGTTTACATGCACACTAAAGAGTGTGCATGTATATTAAAGGGTTAGTTCACCCAAAAATGAAATTTCTGTCATTAAGTACTCACCCTCATGTCGTGCCAAAGCCGTAAGACCTTCGTTCATCTTCAGAACACAAATTATATCAGAAAAATAGTTTTGATGAAATTCGTTCTGCAATATGTCTTCAACGCAATGAAGACTGACAGGGTAGAGAGGACATTGTTGAATAAAGTCGTTACTTTTGTTTTGTTTTTGCTCACAAAAAGTACTCTCATCGCTTCATAAAATTAAGTTTGGATCACTGTAGTCCAAACTTAATTTGGTGGTAATTTCGTTGCTTTCTATGGGAGAAAAAAAAACACTCAGATTTCATCAAAAATATCTTAATTTTTGTTCCAAAGATGAACGAATGTCTTGTGGGTTTGGAACGACACGAGGGTGAGTAATTAATGACAGAATTTTTGGGTGACCTATAGGTGCATTCACGCGGCCTCATAATTCCTGTAGTTACGAGATTTTAGCTTGTAAAACACGTTCACGTCCTCATAGAGCTCGTAATTACAGCTTGTAAGCTGGGAGTTTTCTGAGAGCTCCCACATGTACCACGTGGCCGCTGTACCACCTGACCGCTGTAGATTCATTTAGGTGTTGATTGTGGTGCCATGGAAACACATAATTCCCAATCCAAGGACCAAAAGGACGTGAACAGCTCCAAATATAACGTCACGTGTTGTTATCTCAAGATTCCAGTAAATACGAGGTGACGTGAACGCAGCATAACCCTTTAACTGTACCAGCCTGAACAATACCTTTTTTTTTTTTTTTTTTGCATGATTTGAGCTGAAGAGATTTATGATACTATTGTTGTCAAATTTTATTGTTGTTTTGAAATATATTCTTGTCACATAGTTTTGAAAAATTTGGGAGATTTTCCCACATTCAGTTGTCCCACATTTAAGCTGATAGCTGCACTTTCATGCCAACCAAAAGGAACTCACCAAAAGCACCAAAAGCCCCAAAGCATCATCAGGTGAGAAAACTCTCATACCTGAATTGGCCGTGTGTAGTGCGAGCAATGAGCTGGCAAGTAGTTTCCGGAGTGGCTTACGATGCACACTCCTCTCTTCTGCTCTTCTTTCCTCTCTCCCTTCCATTCATGAATCAGAGCCATGAGAGCACCAGCAGCCCTCATAAATAAAGCAAGAAGGGAGGAAGGAATCCTCTCTCTTTAACTCTCTCTCTCTCTTCTTCCTCTCTCCTTTCTAAGTCACACGGCATCGCTCGATCCCATTACGTAACCATTGAAAACAAGCCCAGCAAAAACCATTCGCTGAGGCCCGAGGAGCATCCTAAGTGAACCTGTACCGAATTATTAGCCCCCACTTTATTTTCACACACGATCAGAATGCATTAGGTAGATACAAAGAGTGCAAATGGAACCTTATGCATCACAATCGATCAGATCTTCTTAGAAGTCTTTTTTTACATTCTTTCTCCGTCATCAGCCAACTGAAGACCAAGCATTGATATTGATCTTTGATGTTTGGCATAACTATAAATGCACACAGAGAAGAGGGAGTTTTATCTCTATTGGATTTCTCCTCCCCTCTCTCCTGGGACCCTTCACGCACTCACATCAAAATGCCACTAAAATGCCAGCAGGGAAATGGAAGCATTATTCACTGGACCACCATTCATTGCAGGAAGATGCTGGCAGTTGCAGCCCTTCTTCACATCCTCTTCATTATCTACCTCACCTGAAAATGCCACTGCCTTTCATGTGACTTATCCCCACATCACACGTCCATGCAAATTAAAAAAAAACCGAGCCAGATTCGGAGGGGGAAAAAAGCATTTCTTTCTTTATCGGTTTGGAACCTTTTTTTCCTTTTTTTTTTTTTCCAGGATTGTCATTTAAACAATGCAGAAAGCGCAGGCTCAATATAGATAGACAGCATGCAAGGGAGAGTGGAAGAGAGGGAACGACACGCTCTATATTTGATGAAGTGGATCAAAGCACTGCCACGCTAGCTGCCACCACTGGCGTCTCTGCCTTTTTATTTAAATTCAATACATTATTTATTTTTAGCTTGACAAGTTAATGTGGGGTTCTTTGATAGGAACTCTGGTAAAGCACAAGGGGCTGTGTCTTTTCATATGTTTTCCTTATATGTTCATGGAGAGCATTGCGAAAAGAAAGCCTGTCAGATAGACACTGATGAAAGCAGCTCTGAAAATGTCACCGAGCCGCCGGAGGTGAGGTGGGTCCGCAGACATGTGACATCTTTAACTGGAATGACACAGATCACCAAAAACAAAGTGGAAATTAAATCAAGCCTCACAATTTCTCATGGCAATGAGGAGAGACAGGCAGGCAAACGCGACTCACACACTCTCCTTGAAACACCTTTAGTCAGCCGAGTAGATCGCAAATAGGTCCAGGGAGATTCGCCGGGCTATCTCGCCATCCCCGTAAAGATACCGCGGCGGCAGGCCAAATGACGGAGGAGATTTATGGAGAATTCAGGCAGCTTCAGTTCTGCTAAATTGCTCTGCGTTGTTCTACAGAGCACAAAAAAATGCGATGTTATTAAGAGAGAGTTTGGTGCACATGCCAGGCAGGCCTCATTAATCTGATGTTAGGAGCTGCGTTATTGAACGCGGTCTTGGGGGAAGGACTTCGCCGGGTTATATCCGAGAAGATGTTGTGTCTGCACTGTTGGAGGGTTAAAGATAATGGCCCACACTCATTTCTTTTTCAGATGCTCCAGAGACACCAAAGTGCAGTCATGTGATATGATTGTGTGCTCCCTGCTTTCCAGAAATGCGGCGCATTCGTGCATTTACACTCAAACACTCCCACTCACCCACGTTCAAGGCCGAAGGAACTCTCTCTGGATGGCTCTCAAACACGAGAAATCCATCTGCTAAGCGTCATTGCAATGAGTTTCCTACCACAGCTGGTTTAGGCTAATGAAACGTGTCCGCTGGGGACGGTGGGGAAAACAGAGTGAAAAAATAGAGACGTGTCGACACATTCTCTAGCCTTAAAGCCAAACTCTTTTTCATGGATTACCTGCTCACTCAGAGAATGATCAGGTAATTGAAGATAACACCACTTCAGCTTCCAAATAGTACCGTGTCAGTGCTAATACCAAGTTGGCATTACAAGTGGGTCTCAGATTGTCAGGGCGCATTTAGGACTTCATAGAGCACCGGTATTCCTTTCTAATGCCTACTGAGAGCTAAGGCTGAGGCGGAACACAGCAAACATCTTCTTTATTCTTGCATTTGAAGTTGAATATAGCAAATCGGCACTGAAAAATAAGAAAGCGAGGCCAGACTTGGGTGGAGCGAGGAAGCGGGTCCACAATGGGGCTTGTTTATTTTTGGCTACCTAGATTTAACAACCCTGCAGCGCTTACAAAGGCTTGTTTGAAAACTAATAATGAATATCAATAGCATAATTACTGCACTGATGAAATAAAAGAGGACGGACACCACGCGCTATTTTCCATGAAAAGGAGAAATGGACGAGAGCTCCGTCCATCAGTGTTAATTACGTGGAGTTTTATTCAGCTCATGAACTAATTAATGTCTTTTTTGAGGGGAAATCTAATGGACCACCTGGTCATTTCATTAGACGCCAAAGGCCTTTATGGGTTTAAGAGCCAATAAAGCTTGTTCAGGAGCATTCTAATCCAAACCTTCATTACAAACGAATAAAAGATACACTCATGAATATGGATGTGTTAGCTATATACGTAAAACCTGATAATGAGGCCTTTTGTGAACACTGATGCATTTCTCTCCGTCCCTGATGGACAGTGATAATAAGTGATGATAATGAAGCTTTATAGATTTATGTGAGCTTTCAGAAGTTTGAACTAAAGATCTCAATGCTTGTCAGTTTGGTTTTCATTGGCTCTACAGCAGTTTATACTGGCAGGTAAGACAGCACATCACTTTCAGCTTGATATTACACAAGCCTAGTAACACAGATACAATCTACACACTGGCAGCACATTGTGTATATGTGTGTGTTTGTGCGTATGAAAGGGAGAGAGATCACGGTCTGTCAGAAGCATGTCTGTCTGAGGCCTTCCAATAGTGCGAGCTAATGCTGTTTGATGTATTAACTATGAAGATGGGGGCAGTGGGTGTGTGTCGGCATATGTGAGTGTATGTGTGGGAGAGAAACAGAGAAAATGAATTGTTTTGCCTTTGTGTGCAGTTGAATGAAAGGGGAGGAGTGTTGAAGTCGTTTGATGTTTTAATAATGTTTCAGCCTGATTGAATGTCTCTTTGGTAGGTGGTTTCAAGTTTCAATCAATCTTTCATTTCGACCAATGAGTAAACACTTTCACAGAAATATGAACAGAAGTCACTTAAATGTGACGGCTTTGATATGAGTATGTGTGTGTATGTAGAGTTGCAAGGCATATCATTACTAAAAAGTACCGCAGTACCAAAAATGTTCTGTGATTATTATCATTTTGCAAGTTTCGGCACCTGAGGCGGATGACAATTCAGCAGTGGAAGCACAGTTCAGCAGTGCAGGAAGTGTGGCGTTGAAGCGTATGTTAATGTGATTACCCATGAGATTCATTAAATGTGTTTTTATGCACTAGCGGATTTGACATTATCACTGCTTCATTCTGTAATTTATCTATGAATCAAATCCAGATGGGATGTTTAGAAAAGTGAAATCATTTGCACTCTTTGTATGGTGGAATTTGATTATCATCAATGCTCAAGTACGAAATATATTTTTGTAAAACATTAAGACGCCAGCATCATACAGCAGCAGCAGCAGCAAAAACGATTCTTTGTTACATAAGTGTGGTAAAAGTTGTTATATTACTTAATTAGAGCCGATTTGCTCTAATAGTGTTTGCATTTCCTGTGCGGTTTAATGAAATAGAAATATTCCGCTATGTTTGTCATCCAGATTAATTGCTTGGAGGTTTTTTTTTTTTTTTTTTTTTTCTTTAAAAAGTAACTGAAGACAGTAGAAAAATTCTGAGATTAATCTTGAATTATTTACATTTGACTGAATCTATTTAATTCTAGTTTAAAATCTAAAATCTAGTTTAATTTCATCAGTTGCCCAAGGCTGTTTATTTGTTGCATAAAGTATTGATTTAGTATCAGTACTGTGGAAACAGAGGCTGGTATAGTAATGAAGCCAAAATGTTGGTGTCGATCCAACTTTAGTGTATGCAAATGTTTATGTGCGTAGGGTGAGTATGAACATACTGGATTGTTGCCAGCATAAAGATTGTGATTTATCTCCAAGTTGGCATAGATGTATCTTTAATCAAAGCCTGTTTTGTTGTTATGCACTTTAACAGTATGTGTGTGCCTTCATCACAAGTCAGAATGAATTTCAATTATTGAAAAGGTTTGAGTTATAACGGCCACTCATAATGTTCCCAGAGCTGCCTATTGCTTTAGTTGATGTCTGGGGTTCAAAGGAGCAATGGCTACAGCAGAAAGTTAATGCATTATAATGGATTAACGGACAATGTGAATGTGTGATCAAAGAGAGTGTTCTTTAGGAACCAGCACACTCAGTTACAGTACTGCAAAAAAAGGTGCTAACAGTGTCCACTGAAAACTAGCACTGAATAATTTATTTTCACAAGGATCTTTAACCTTGTGTTTCAATAGATGTTAGAAAATCTTAGTATCTGTAAATTATTTACACTACACTGGGTTCATACTGTTGTGGAAAACCTTCATATCAGGGATTTTAAAAAATATGATGGAAATTCCATGAACGTAATTCAATCATGACAATTCTCGGAATTAATTTAACCAGCATTTATTAATAAACATGGAATGTACATATAGGCTTTGTCTTGGTGGACTAGATCTGCTATGCTTCTGCTGCTGCTGAGTGTGGATACATCTAAAATGCAAATGAAAACGGTGAATTGGATGAAGGAAACATAGGGAGAAGCAGCAGATCTAAGCAGGTGGTGTTGGGGAAGGTGGAGGGCAAGCAAAATCCATGGTGTGCAATGAACTGATCTGCAATACTGAACTATTTATAAGAGATTATGTACATTACACATCTTATATGTCTCTATGTTTAAAAAAAAAAAAAATCTGAATGTGTGATAACTAGATAAGATAATAAATAAAAATATATACAATATTATTATTATATTACTTAAGATGTAAATGTAATGTGTAAATTATCTCTTATAATTTAACCCTTAAACAAGTAAGAGTGAAAAAGTAATTTTTATGTCACTTTTTACATCATCTAGACTAGTAAAAGAAATTCAAAGGACTTTTTGATATATTTTGGATTTTATGAGTTTTATCTCCCAGGATACATTGCACTATTAAGGTATAAAAAATATTTCTATGTTTTATGTGATGCAAAAAATGTGTAATATGCAAGACATGCTCCATATATCACATCTCTAAATGTCCTTAAATTAAGGCATTTACATTTATTGTGTTTTTGCACTGCTAAACGTTCATCTTCAACCTTAGAGCTGGTCAACTCTGGCTTGAGGGCTACTGTCCTGCAGAATTTAGCTCTAATCCTAATCAAACACACATCCATGTAATTTACAAGTAAATCTGAAGACTTTTACAGGTTTTCGAGTGTTTGATTGGGGTTGGAGCTAATCTCTGCCGGATGGTAGCCCTCCAGGAACAGGGTTGGCTACTCCTGCTCTACCCTGCAAGAAAATATATAGTTGAAAATGCAAAGATGTAGTCAACTAAATATAAAATCAGTATAAAATGTACATTTTTTAGCTTGACAGAGAATGTCTCGATACTCTTTCACTGAATGAAAAACAGCAGTTTGGACATTCTTAAAAGCATCTCCTTTTGTGTTACACAGAAGATAGTAAGTCATATAGGTTTGGGACAACATGAGGTTGAGTAAATGATGACAAAATTTTCATTTTTGGCTGAAAAAAAAATGTAATTGTTGATCCGTATTAGCTGGAAGTGGTAATAACACATACTGTTGCCCAGGTTTTCAGAGTGGAAAATGTGGCATGGCCTGCATGTGTCCGCAGGGATCGAGACCATGTGTCAGGTCCTTTTTATGTTTTTGTTCCGTTCTGTTTTTTTTTTTTTTCTTTCTTTCTTTTTCCAAGCCAATTGTGAATGTCTATCCCAGTTACAGTTGGACTGTGAGTCTGTGGATGTTTTAGAAGAGTTGAAAGTGCTCTGTTTATTTGACACGATCACTGCGCTGATAAGGTCCCTGGAGCTTTATAGCCACGGAAGTGCTGTGTTACATACAGACTAAGGGCGGACTCTGCTCCCAGTCTGCCTCTGAGTTTGTGGTCAGAAATGTACTGAAATGAGTTGCTTTAACATGGGACTAATGGGTATCTCTGTCTCTCTCTCACTATTTCTTTTAATGTCCTGCAGTAGTGTAATGGAGGTCAATGTGTGCTGCAGAATATCACCTCTGGGTCCCGATTAGTCCACTGACCTACAAAACCCCCTATAAAGCCCAGTAAAGCCAGTGTCTCAAATCCAAGCATACTGATTGGCTGAAAACATTTCTAATAAAACTAATGCAGATATAAGTTTGCAGCTTGGAGAAACCTCCTTTCCCTCCCATCTGCTATTCTAATCCCCATCTAGCTGACTCACTTGATTTCCATGAGAAACGACGAGCTATCTTTGAACCAAATCCAAAAGAAAAAAAAATTGGAGTTGAGTTGCTCTGCAAAAGAAAACACTGGTCCCCAGAATGTTGGTACATTTCAGTCCCTGTCTTATGCACTGTTTAAGGAGTTCGCTGTTCTGTTCCCTTGTTGAATAAAGTTCCTATTTGCGTAGAAGTCCGTTTATGACTCATCCCTGCTTCAGCAACACGGATTGTAACAGAAGAACGGACCCAACCGCAGGACTTCTACAGGATGGGAATTTTCTTGATCCAAAGCTCTCCTGTGCCTCCCAGCAAGGTAATATCAGCGACAGACCGACTGCGGGATCTTCGGCAGGACGGTCGCCCCCTGGAGAGGTATGTGGAGGAATTTTCTGAGCTCTCTTATTTGTTGAACTGGCCATATGCCCCACTTACTGCATGCTTTCTGATGGGCCTGGACGAGGACATGATTCGTTATAGTGAACCTGCCTGTTTTGTTTTTTTTCCCTAGTCGAGTCTATGAATCTGATTCTCTTTTTAAATGGTTCCAAGTTCGAAATCGAAGAGGTTCAAGATCGAACGTTTCTTCCTCGTTCAGTCCCCTCAAAAAAGCACACGGCCTGGTCAGTTCAACCACAGCCAGTTTCCTCCACGTATCCCTCCAGTGGGTCTGCCCCTTTTGTCCTGCCTGTCCCTAAGCCGAAACGGCCAAAGAAAACAGCCGCCACCTCAAAGGCCCGCCAGGAAATGGTCACCGCCGAGCTGCCCAAGCTTCCAGTGAAGCTTGTCGTCGAGCTGCCAGAGCCTCCGGTGTGTGGTGAAAGCTGTCCTCAACCTCCCCAGTGTATCGACGATCACTGGCTCATAGACTTTTGGACGGAGCCAGTAGCTCCAGTTGCCCCCGAGCCAGGCCGCCCACGGCCCCTGACCCACCATGGCATCCCACGGCCCCTGACGCGTCATGGCATCCTGAGGCTCCTGACCCACCATGACTGCCCGAGCTCCTAGACCCGCCCTGGAGACCCATCTGCACCTCCCCCCGCACCTGTGTGTAGGTCTCCAGGACGCCCACCCCCACTCCCCCGTTGTTCCATCTTAGGCGCAAGGACGCGCCTACCGGGGAGGGGGAGGTAATGTTACAACCACGCCTGTCCCGGACTCCGTTTCCCAGTATCCTCCCTGTTCCTCACCTGAACTCACTTCCCTCATCAGCTTTCCCGCTCTCCCTGGATTCCCTGCACCTGTCCATCGTCATCAGTACACCCTTTATGTTGGACTCACTCCTTGCACTCCCTGTCCCTTCTTGTTGTTTGTATGTTGGTTAAACGTGTTCGCTGTTCTGTTCCCTTGTTGAATAAAGTTCCTATTTGCATAGAAGTCCGTGTATGACTCATCCCTGCTTCAGCAACATGGATTGTAACACTGCCAACCTTCTCACACTTTTTGTGCCAATTATGGGAGAAAATCTGTGGATTTATATCCTGCAATAATTAAATATTAAATAACACAAATATACTTTATGTATTTAATCTCACTTTTTTGACTAACGTCTTTACTGCTGGCCTTTGATCCATTTCAGACACAGAGCAGCCTTAACTTGGCTGTAAGTCTACTAAATCAGCTTGATGCATACAATTTTGATAGCCATTTGAATTCCGTTGAAATCTGAGTACATTTTGGAGGAATTTTGTGGTTGCACATTCCATGCATGTGTGCTCTTGTATGTGTTAACTGCTGCCACAAACTGACTCCATTCATTGCACGGTACAGTGTAAAACTTTGGTTCGCTTGTTTTAGTTTCAATTCAGATACCTGACAAGTCATAATTCGTAATGATGCCAAACTGAATTTCCTGTCACTGTGTATATATACACACAGTTGTGCTCAAAATTATTCATACCCTTTGTAAATATGACTAAAGAAACCTGTGAAAATAAATCTGCATTGTTAATCCTATTGATCTTTTATTTAAAAAATTTACAAAAATCCAACCATTCATTGGAGAATAGTAATTTTAAATGGGGGGGAAATCTCATTATGAAATAAATGTTTTTCTCTAATACACATTGCTCACAATTAATCATACATAATTTATTCAATACTTTTTTGCAACCTCCTTTTGGCAAGATAACAGCTCTGAGTCGTCTTCTATAATGCCTGGTGGGATTGGAGAACACCTGAGAAGAGATCAGAGACCATTCCTTCATACAAAATCTCTCCAGATCCTTCAGATTCCCAGCTCCTTGTTGGTGCTTCTTCTCTTCAGTTCACCCCACTCATTTTCTTTAGGGTTCAGGTCAGGCGACTGAGATTGTCATGGCAAAAGCTTGGTTTTGTGTTGAGTGACCAATTTTTGTGTTTATTTTGATGTTTGTTTTTGGATCACTGCCCTGATGGAAGATCCAAACATGGCCCATTATAAGATTTCTAGCAGAGATGGTCAGGTTTTCAATTTAGCCAAAAACTATTGAATGAACACATATACAAAAGACAGAAAATTCAGTTTGACATCATTATGAATTATGACTTGTCAGGTAGCTAGCACTAGTCAATAAAGTCAATAAAGAAGACTATGCATTTTTCTATCAACTTTTCATACACCACTACTGAATAATTATCCTACTGATAGTTCAAGTGTGCAAACAAGTGAAATTAACAAAATATACCATATAGTATATAACTATATGGTATACACATAGACATGTACACATTCAAGCATTTCATACAGTGGGCTTAAACAGCTTACCCTTTTACAGCAGATTTAGTTTACAAATCTCTGACAGTCGTGTCCTAAATATGATTTTCATATACAATAATATCCTTAAATTTTGCATTCGCGCATGCTCACTACAAGGATCTCTCGTTCTTGGCTCATTTTGAGATAGACTTGTGAATTCAGTGAATTGTTAACTGGAGACTCGCTCTCACCGAATCATTTGAATCAGTGAGTTGTTGACTCGAGAACAGATGCAGAATGAATCGTTCAATGTTATATACGAACCTCCCTGCGTTCCATTCGGAAGGGCTCATCCCTATGCCCTAATCCCTTCATAGGGTTTACCCTCCGGAGTGAGAGCTTCGAAGGGATGAAGGGTGTAGGGGTAAAAAAAACTCTTTTTTTGGAACGCACTTCTGCGTCACCTTAACGAGACAATCAAGGAGCCGCCTTCGTCGCACATTTTGTACACTGGTTGACCCCCAAAAACACACTCTGAATAATGAGTAGATTGTGCAAACTACTTCTTTTGTTTAATGTTAATTTATTTTTTTATTAATTTTTGGTTTATTGCACCATATTGTATATTGTGTCTATGTATTTTAAAGATTTGAATGGACTGATAAAGGGAGCTGTACAGTATTTTTGTTGAAGTACAATGTCATTTTGACCATAATAATGTACAAAATCTAACTCGTATAAATATGACAGTTGTATAGAAAAATACTATACATGCGTTTAGAGGTAAAATCGAACTCCAAGCCTCCTGTACCCATTCTGTGACATCAAACAACTTCCCTATGCAAAGGATCATGGGGGGCCCGAAGTGTCCATCAGTTGTACCTTTCGAAATCCTTCATTCCGAAGGGCCCTTTGAAGTGGCCAGCTTTGAGCACTTCGGTTTGGAACGACCCTTCAATATGGCGGCCATGATTGTTTTCACTCCAAAGTGCACTTCAGAGGGCGATGTATCCGGACACCACTATCACGTCTCGGAGCCATGACGATTTCTTCAAAATAATATGTTTTTATGTTTTATATTTTTTATTTACAATTTCAGAAAATAAAATTGCAATGTGACTTCCATTTAGATTTTAGAGTTAGAACTAATGCCTAATTTACACTGCAAAGGTGGCACAGAAGTGCTTCTGAAATGGCATTTAGGTGCTTAGACTGTTTAATGCTGCTCAGAGGTGGCATAAATAAATTTTCACAGCAATTATAACCAGCAGTGTTGGGGGTAACGCATTACAAGTAATGTGAGTTACGTAATCAGATTACTTTTTTCAAGTATTTTGTAATTTCAAGTATTTTGACAACAAAATATCCAAGTTACTTTTTCAAATAAGTAACACAAATTACTTTGTTTTCCCTTTTATTGACTGACAAATTGGGAGTAAGATGCAGAGGCATTGTGTGTGTTGTGTAAACATGATGGTTATTGTAGTCCTAGACTGAATGTGAGCATGCATTTACTCATCTCACTTGCACAAAAACAGATTCAGTATTCCTTAAAATGAATAAAAACAGTGAAATACAAACTCAGAATAAAACGCAAACCTGCAATAATTAAATATTAAATAACACAAATATACTTTATGTATTTAATCTCACTTTTTTGACTAATGTCTTTACTGCTGGCCTTTGATCCAATTCAGACACAGAGCAGCCTTAACTCGGCTGTAAGTCTACTAAATCAGCTTGATGCATACAATTTTGATAGCCATTTGAATTCTGTTGAAATCTGAGTACGTTTTGGAGGAATTCTGTGGTTGCACATTCCATGCATGTGTGCTCTTGTATGTGTTAACTGCTGCTACAAGCTGACTCCATTCATTGCACGGTACAGTGTAAAACTTTGGTTCGCTTGTTTTAGTTTGAATTCAGATAATGCACAGAAACGGGTGGGGGGGGTTAGCGAGAGAATGTCTTGACTTTCAAGCCATTATCACACCACACTAAGCACAGACAAACACTTTGCCTTGCACGCACACGCATGAATGCGTAATCACAAACTCCTCAACTCTACATGCGTCCTCACTTAATTGGAAATGTCGGATCAATGCTTTCTGATTACCAGTCTTCACAAGATAGTTTGTTTCTGGCTTACGGCAGTGGTTTTTTTATTCCGCTCTTCTTTACAGACTTACCTCTCTCACTCTCTCTCTCCTTCCCTCAGCTCACTTGCAGGCCCAGCTGTAGCCAGAGCTATACTCACCCATCTGTAATCAGCTTTTAATTCATTAAGAGGACAGAGGTTTGAATTCATCAGCTCTCCGCCGTGTGTTTCACCCACTGGCTAAAGTGGGCGAAGGATGAGATGTGAGCAGAATCATCTACTCCATCAATTCCTTTGATATTTGCAAACAGAACTCCATACAAGACATCCTTCTGATTTCAGAAGCGAAGGGAGAAATCACATGAGTGAGCCGGCCTCGCTGCGGATAAAGAATTTTCTAAGAGTCATTTTTACGTCTGGTTGAACACAGTTAGGCAGCTGCCAAACCACGGGTTTGCTCAAATGGATCAATAAAGGAATTTTGTCCTAGTTCCATTGCCATGTCATAGAGCTCTGAGCAAGAGATGAAAGAGCTCTCTGGCTTCTAATTAAACATTATTCTTTAATATAGTCTCTCTTATTTTATATGTTGAGGAAATTCTGAGTGTGGTTAGTCATTTCTTTTAAGTAAGAATGTAGAGGAAGCACAGATAAAAAGTCTATCTACAGTAGTGGTGCTCAATTTTGGTCCAAGCCCTATCACGGTGTCAGTCTGTGACTACGCATGGACTGAATACACACATACACATTGCACATGCAAATACATGGATGTTATGTTAACATGGTCTGTACACAATCATGTATACATGGTCTGTGTAAAGTTTGAGTGTATTGTGTGTTTAATTTTCCAGAGTGTATATGAAGTATATGTATGAGTCAGCAGCTGTAACATATATCAGATATTGTATCATAACAGAATTGTTTATCTTTTCATTATTAATAGAAATAATCACACCACCTGTCACGTAAGGCTGCAAAGAAGTGCACAACGCAGGAGATTCGGTGAAATAAACTATAATATATCCACAGAGAATACTCAGGAGAACACAACCATAAAATATAGATGATACCGGACAATGAACTGAAAGAACTAGGGAACACAGGCAGTTTACAATCAAAACTGTGTAAATAAACAGACAGAAAATACATCACCATGTTCACCTGGTCCATATCATATGTTAAGAACAGTGCCATAAATGTTACAAATGTTACGAGTCATTTACCAAACTTGTGCAGTTAAAAACCTGTCTCATTTATACAGTGTATTCGCGCCATCTGAGCATTCATGTTGCATGTGACGACATGCCTGGAGGTTCCATCTGCTGTATCTGTTTAAAAAAAAAAAATTATATATACTTCAAATCCATTAACATATTTATTGACATATCACTTTTAGACTTACTGATTTTATCTTACCGTATAATATGTCTTTAAATGCAAGATATTTAAAGTGTACCTAAAGTATACTTCACTCTAAAAGATAGCTGTAAAAAAAATGAAACCAATTTACACAGTAAAATACCGTTTTCCATTGAAACAGTAATATACCGTAAAAAAAATAATTCTGGGTAATATTTCAGTCAGGACCACTTAAGTCAAAAATTTCAAGAGACAAACTTTAGTCAATTTTTTATTGGCATATTTTTCTAAAGTTACAATTTGGCGGCATGGCTTTGTTCTAAATTCCCTGTCCTTTTCATGAGCTCCATGAAAGCCAAGACCGGGAACAGCAGCAGCTTCTGGGGACAACCTCCCATTTTTTAACTGAGAGAGCAGCACAAAACCCCCCTACTGAGAACAGAGCATGCATCAAAGGCAACAGAATAACACTGATTAAGTTAGACACAAGTTTAAGGAGGAGCTGGGGAAGAGGTGGGTTGCTAGCAGCGTGCAGTGGAAGCAGCCAAGCAAGCAGAGACGGAAGCTGCGTTTAAGTAATGCGCCTTATTTTAGAGTTGCCAATGGAGTCCATAGAAATCAGATCAGCTGATATGGCTGGGGTTGGAATTTGTGAATCAGCTAATAGCAGAGCTTGACTACGAGGCCTGCCTGAACTAAAGCAGAATGCTTGATTTGTCTTTTTGTATAGGCTACATTCTTGAAAATGACAAATATTACTCAGAATGCATTGTTTTTATGGTATATTACTGGATAATATTTGTCTTTGTATAGGCTACTTTCTCAAAAATAATGTTAATGGAAAACACTGTTTTACTGTGTAAATTTGTTTAGCTTTTTTACAGTTATATTTTAAGAGTGTTGCAGTAAATCCGTTTTAGCACAATCAAATATTCTTAAGTATATCTTTAGTTGGACCTCAGCACTACTTCCTCACAATTAAAGTGCATTAAGTTCAAAAATTGTTCCAATTTGGTAGACTTTAAGTATACCAGTTTAGTATTCCAAAAGTACAATTGCAGGGTGTTTTTATTTAGTACAGAAATATGTAAATGAATTGGTAGTATACTTAGCACAAAATAAACGTATTTCAAATACATTACAGGTGCTGGTCATATAATTAGAATATCATCAAAAAGTTGATTTTATTTTACTAATTCCATTCAAAAAGTGAAACTTGTATATTATATTCATTCATTACACACAGACTGATATATTTCAAATGTTTATTTCTTTTAATTTTGATGATTATAACTGACAACTAAGGAAAATCCCAAATTCAGTATCTCAGAAAATTAGAATATTACTTAAGACCAATATAAAGAAAGGTTTTTTAGAAATCTTGGCCAACTGAAAAGTATGAACATGAAAAGTATGAGCATGTACAGCACTCAATACTTAGTTGGGGCTCCTTTTGCCTGAATTACTGCAGCAATGCGGCGTGGCATGGATTCGATCAGTTTGTGGCACTGCTCAGGTGTTATGAGAGCCCAGGTTTCTCTGATAGTGGCCTACAGCTCTTCTGCATTGTTGGGTCTGGCGTATCACATCTTCCTCTTCAAAATACCCCATAGATTTTCTATTGAGAGTTTGCTGGCCAATTAAGAACAGGGATACCATGGTCCTTAAACCAGGTACTGGTAGCTTTGGCACTGTGTGCAGGTGCTAAGTTCTGTTGGAAAATGAAATCTGCATCTCCATAAAGTTGGTCAGCAGCAGGAAGCATGAAGTGCTCTAAAACTTCCTGGTATACGGCTGTGTTGACCTTGGACCTCAGAAAACACAGTGGACCAACACCAGCAGATGACATGGCACCCCAAACCATCACTGACTGTGGAAACTTTACACTGGACCTCAAGCAACGTGGATTGTGTGCCTCTCCTCTCTTCCTCCAGACTCTGGGACCCTGATTTCCAAAGGAAATGCAAAATTTACTTTCATCAGAGAACATAACTTTGGACCACTCAGCAGCAGTCCAGTCCTTTTTGTCTTTAGCCCAGGCGAGACGCTTCTGACACTGTCTGTTGTTCAAGAGTGGCTTGACACAAGGAATGCGACAGCTGAATGTCTTGCATACGTCTGTGCGTAGTGGTTCTTGAAGCACTGACTCCAGCTGCAGTCCACTCTTTATGAATCTCCCCCACATTTTTGAATGGGTTTTGTTTCACAATCCTCTCCAGGGTGCGGTTATCCCTATTGCTTGTACACTTTTTTCTACCACATCTTTTCCTTCCCTTCGCCTCTCTATTAATGTGCTTGGACACAGAGTGGACACAGAGCTCTATGAACAGCCAGCCTCTTTTGCAATGACCTTTTGTGTCTTGCCCTCATTGTGCAAGGTGTCAATGGTCGTCTTTTGGACAACTGTCAAGTCAGCAGTCTTCCCCATGATTGTGTAGCCTACAGAACTAAACTGAGAGACCATTTAAAGGCCTTTGCAGGTGTTTTGAGTTAATTCAGAAACAGTAGTGTGTTGGAGTAGTGGGAAGTGCTGTTTGTAGTACGTGGTGCTTGAGCTTGCTATATACACAGATCAGATCTTTGGATTTAGCTGATCTTGCTATATATTGTAAATATTGTACAGTTTTTTTTGTTTTGTTTATTTAATTTTTTATTGCACATTTATTGTGGTACTTTCACTGTGTGGTACATATAAATCACCCTCAAACCTTACTCAGCGGTTTCCCTCATCACTGCTGGCCTTCATCCTCCAGTCCAATCTTAACACCCCCTTTAAAACAAGAAAAGGTCATGTAATTTACATATGTTTTCTTAGCTTAAAAACTTACAAATGAGAACAAACAAGCAATTTAGCATAAAGGAGCCAAGTTATGTTTAAATAAAATATTTACAAACTACTGTGGGGAAAAATATTTAGTTACACTGCATTTATTTTCAGCTTTGAAAAAAAATTAAATTGTGAAAATTGAATATTTTCTTTCAGTTTTCACCGTTTTGTTGAAAAATGTCTAAATTAACTGTCTCTAGGCCTCTAGTTTTGTTATTTTCTGTTTTGCAAAAGAAAAAGAAAAAAGAAAAAATACAAAATAGGTTATATATGGATTATAGGTACTAGGGCTACACAATTAACCGAATTTCGAATCACGATTACGATTACAGATGCCACAATTTCGTAATCGTTCAAAGGCGCGATTACATCAATAAATATCCACTTACATTATTCTGCATGCTTAATAGGTGTATTTAGAGCATGTTACGTTGTGAGAGGTGAATCATGACTACTTCAGAGTGTAAATGTCTAACCCAGCACAAAAGGTACTACCAGTGACATAAGTGTACGCTGATTTGTCGAACAAATGCGTAACACCAGCACGTGCCGTTTTTAAAAAGCCGTGTACACAGCCTATATATTTACTCCACTAACTAGCTCTACAAACATGGAAAAAAGTGATAGACCTCTCAACCTTACACTAAGAAGAAAATCCAGCGCGACTTTGAGCGGACCAAGCGAAATATGATTATGTATTTCTGCCCAGTTATAGTGACATTGAGCATCAACCACAGCAAAAGGTAATATTTTTTCTTATACTGTCCACTTTCTTTGTATAACAGTTCTAGCTAACAACATATTAGACAGGACTGCTAAACAGATTGTAAACTAATGAAGATGGAGAATGCAAGCACTGAGAGATTGAGAGATAACCAGTACAAATAAACATTCCTCAAATGCCTGATGTATCATATTTGATACTCACATTTTAACTTGACTTTTAAGAAACTGATGTACTATGGATAATCAAATCTTTGTTGATTCAGTCCAGTAAAGGCCCCGATATACTTCAAACGAAGTTATTATTCGTTTAGGAGTAAAACATGACCAGCGATATACTGTAATCGAACATCTGACGCCGCCCACACTGCTGAGAGCGACGGTTAGATGAATATGTAAAACTGCAAGCATTTTTATAGAAAGCATAAGAAAAGTGTCTGATCATAACAACATTGGTATGTTAGTTAGCACGAGCTCTGCAAATTAGCACTCCAGTCACATTTATTTTTATAGCACTTCATTCAATAGATTGCTTAAAAGCAAGCAGCTTTACAGTATCAAACATGAAAAACAGTGTCAGTGCCTCATTTCATCTGAAGCACAACTTCATTTTGTACTATAAAGCGGCTATCCAGTGTGTTCATGTTTTCACCAGCGGAGCTCTTACCTTAACAAACTCTACAGACGAAATGAGTCTGAGATTAGTTCCACGCAAATGAATTCGAAGCCTTGGCGCACACCTCCTATTACATTATCGTCACGGACCAATGGTAGTACGAAGGTGTTTTGCAGCTGGAGCGAACTTTCCCTGAAAGTTAACTTTGGCAAGCCGTTTCGAACTTCCAAAAAGAACACAAAACGAACTTCGTTTTGGCCTGATTTTGTTCAAAGTGACATCACATCAGTTCTTTCTTCGATTTTGTTTGAAATATACCGGGGCCTGAAGTGTTTATATTAATATATCACTAAGAATATAAAAATGATTCAAACGCTTACTTTATAAAAAATCATTAAAGACTTCACAGCAAAAAAGAAACGTGTACACGATTTTTACAATGATAATAAAGGCCCGTTTACTTGCTAAACAAGTATAAACTTCCAAGAGATGTAATACATTGTGTACAACAGGTTTTTCAGCAAAGTTTTGATCAAGTTGATAATTTAGAGGCTTTAGAAATGT
Source organism: Megalobrama amblycephala (assembly GCF_018812025.1). NCBI lineage: Eukaryota > Metazoa > Chordata > Actinopteri > Cypriniformes > Xenocyprididae > Megalobrama > Megalobrama amblycephala. The sequence goes on along the minus strand of NC_063045.1, from coordinate 43,180,271 downwards.
TAGTATCAAATATAGTACAGTAGTCTTTATAGAGTTAATGACACATACTAGAACGTCTTTGTTTACATAAGCATTGCAACACCATAAAAGAAGGAGAAACCGTGCCCTTTTTTCATTGGTTCTCATGTGTATCGTCAATGCGACAGATTTAAATGTATAAAAATGATTTGAGAACTAGGGCAGTCTCCCACACCACCTTTACAGAACTTCTACAATACTCGTCCCACACCTTGAGACCACTGTTATACAGTAACTGTCTTTAGTAGTATAATTTTTAACTGTGAACTATCTTCCAAGCTATTCCATCATAGTCTATTAATAGTGATGCAAAAAACAATTCCAGAGGGAGCTCCTAAAGTCTAGCGCACGCTTGAGAGCTTTGTCATCTCTCCCCACAATCCCATTATATATCAGGTCCTTAAAGCAATTTGAGGCTGAGCTCCATGCATGCCTTCCAGCCAGGAGCTTTAGGGACTGAGATATTAACTCTGAAATGGAGGTTTAAGAAGGAAAAAGGTGTCCACTTGGGAGTGGATACTGAGGATTAATTTCTCAAGTGCTTTTCTTTCTTTCTTTTTTTTTTTTTTTTTTTTGTGTGTGTGCCTCTCTCCTTTCCCTTCCACCTCCACATCACAGCTTAATATTCCAACTGCCTCTCCCACTGTCACTCAATATTTTCAAAACAAGGACTTTCAGAACACAGCACAAATGAAATGCAATTTAGGACACAGAGCCCAAGTGTTTGCCTACCTCTAAATGCAAACACTTGCATTGTGGCTGACCAGTGCATCCCTTTGTATAAAGACTTTTTGCAGAAATACACCTGGATTAAATGGTAATATTCAGAAAACTTGACACTTACGCGCCACTGACACAGCTCCACTTTCTAATGTTGTAAAAGAGACCTATGTTATTATTTTATGTTATGCTGTGAAGGATGCGTACTCTTCTCACAGGAAGTCATATTTTTCACGTTGAAAATCGCAGGTATATACCTCTCATATGTTATGAAATGGGTTTTTCTCCCCAGCCTTAAAAGAATCGGCAGATGTCTCGGGTGCCCTCTGATATGAAAAATTCAATTTAAAAGGATGAGAGAGAGAATGGTGCCTGGGCCTATTTTCATTCTCTCACACGAAGAGATATGAGAATGATGTTCTATTGTGAGGGGGAAATGATGCCAATCGAACTGCAGAGAAATTCCTTCATAATTCAATTCAATTTCCTCCAAATCCCAATGGCGGCCTACAGTTCCAGAGAGGTGGGGTGGGGGAGAGATGGAGAGATTGTGAGGGAGGCAGAGAGGGAGTGACAGATGCCAGGTGAGAAAAGGGAGGAGAGAAAGGTAAAATATAGAGGGTGTGAAGGAACTGGGAGTAGAGAAAGGTTAAAATTTAGATGGTGTGAAGAAAGTAAAGGTGAGATGGAGAGGTGTTGTAAGAAGTGTAGATTAGAGTGTTTGTTTCGCATCTCGTCTCTCTGATGGACAGGAAGCCGAAGAGTTTGAAAGGTTATGGGTTCACAGCAAGGTCAACAATGACAGCCATTGTGACAGTCAAGTGAATGTCAAAGCTGGTCTAGACCAGTGCTTTTAAAATTTGCAAATTCCTCACACAGACTCTTTCATCTTAGGCCCCCCAATATAAATGTATTCATTTTAGAACAATTTAAAGGGTTAGTTCATCCAAAAATTTAAATTAATTACTCACCATCATGTTGTTCCAAACCCATAAGACCTTAGTTCATCTTTGGAACACAAATTAAGATATTTTTTATGAAATCCGAGAGCTTTCTGACCTTCGATATAGATGGCAATGTTATTCCCACTTTCAAGGCCCAGAAAGGTAGTAAAGACTTTGTTAAAATAGTCCATGTGACTACAGTGGTTCAACCTTAATGTTATGAAGCGACGAGAATAATGAGAACCCGGAAGTGCTGCACTGTGTTTATTATGTCACCTGCATGGGAGACTGACATGGAAGAGAAGAAATTGTTGAAAAAGTTCTTATTTTTGTTTGTTTGTTGCACACAAAAAGTATTCTCGTCACTTCATAACATTAAGGTTGAACCAATGCAGTCTCATTGAATATTTTAAGAGGCCAGAAAGCTCACAGATTTCATCAAAAATATGTTAATTTGTGTTCCGAAGATGAACAAAGGTCTTACGGGTTTTGAATGACATGGGGGTGAGTAATTAATGACAGAATTTTCATTTTTGGGTGAACTAACCCTTTAATTAAGACATTACTACATTATATGTTTTATAGCTTTTTACTTTTTGACATAAATATCCTTTAAAAAATATTTTCTTTCTAAATATTTTTCTTCAAAAACATTTCTAGTCCATTAATATCTTGCAATTTTTTTTCAAGTCATATTTTTATCAACAGTATTTTTATATTAAAATAGTTTAATTGTCATGTTGTCATTGGTATTTATGTAATTAAAAAAAAAAAAAATCAGGAAAATTCCCTAAGAATGCATTGTGCTTGTTTTTAGTGCCATTTAATTGGCCATGCTGTCTTTTTTTTTTTTTTGGTCAATTCACTAAAGAATTATGTAAATCATACACGCGTCCTTCTCTTTATAATGTGATCATCATCATTTGATTAATAACTGCTGCCATGATCAATAGAAAATGTGCACAAACATCTCTTTGTCATAAAATTATGTCTCCTACCTGCCTTTCTGTGGGTGATAATTGCGCAGGAGGCAAATAGCGCTAAATTTTGTGAATAAGGCTAGACACAAGCAAGAAGTGTGTTCACATTCATACTATTTCAGCACATTTACCCGGACGTTCTTCAAAATATCTTCTTTTGTGTTCTGCAGAATACATACAGATTTGGAATAACATGAGAGTGAGTAAATGATATGCAGAATTTTTATTTTTCAAACTACAAACTAACTCTTTACCTGAATTGTGAGTGGTCATGTTGAAATAAAAAAAAAATTGCTGTGCACAAATGGATTATACTATATATTAGGGGTGTGCTGTATCTGTGACAATGTCAAAATTATTAAAGGGTTACTTCAGGATTTAGCATTAAGCTTTGTATTAGTAGAATACCACTAGTATTTTCGAATTACCGTGCTTTCCCCCTTCATATCAGCCCGAGATGAGAGATTTATGCATTTTTATTCTGTAAAAAAGCCTCCGATGACGCAAAAATCGTCATTTTGCATCATCTGAGACTTTTTTGGCCAGAGGCTTAAAACTACAGCCAGTAATAGTAGGTAGTTCCGCATTTTTCACCACGCCCATACATATGCGCGTTTGAGGTTACTCACGGACATAGATCAAAGATTTTATCAAAAGTTAATTATATTTTTAAGCTTACAGTAATTAACTTTATTTTGTCTGCACTACATCAGTGGTTCATCTCGCAAATTTATCGGTCTCTGCAGTCATCTCAACCAATACAGCAACAGGCTGTTGTGATAACGTTAGCATAAATAGATAAATAGACTAACTCAGTTTTACAGAACAGTGGCTTTACTTTGATAACAGTCAACTTATATGCAACTTATATGTAATTGTCTATCTAACGTTACTTTGCTAAGTTTGCAGTTTTAATGCTACCTACAACACTACATATAGGCTACTGTGTTATCAGTCTAGAATCAGCGAGTCTTACCTCTAGGCGAATACGCTTAGTACCAGATGCCCAGGCTGTTCGTCCTCTGGGAAAGTGAATATCGATGGTATCGCGGTGTCCTTCAGAATGGTTCTCTTCATTGCAAGGATATTTGATTCGTAGTCCTCGTGCTTGAAATGGAGACTACATATTCTGCGTTTTTTTTAGGTTTTCTATAACGGTGTCATCTCCAAACTTCGGGTGTTTGATGGCCCGCAGCCACTGTTTACATCGCTCCAAATCTTTAACTTAATCGGAAAATGATGGAAACTTACTTGTCCTTTCCTGGTTTTGGGTGTACATCCAGGTACAAAGCAATTTAGCACCATTTCGCTGTAAATGTATGAACTAGCTCACGATTTATAGAATTAATATGTAACAAAGCAAGCCTAGTTGTTTGAATTTTCCTGGTAATGCCGCCTGTAACCGATAGGCGTGGTTTGGGCGTGGCCTCGCAAGGGCAGCAAAACAAGTGCATTCTGGGAGTTGTTGTCTTTCGTCCACATTAGTCAAAAATACATTTTCTGCCTTTTCTCAGTCTAGAAAGCTCCAAAATTCAAAAATAATTTCACATTTCTACTACATAAATGACCAATTTTAAATACACATTCATCTTTCCAGGGGTGAAGTACCCCTTTAATATCAGTATTCAGTTAAAACCGTGAGTGGCCGTGGTTTTAACTGGAAGTTTGTACTTGAAGACCTTTTTAAATGTAATTCTGTTCCCTTCATAGTTATCATTTAACAAATATGCCTTACCTAACTCAGAATAATTATTTTTTATTATAATTATAACACTTATTTAAATATCTTCTAATTGTCAGAGCCGATAGCCTCATAGTGCTTCAAGATGTAGTGCAGTCATGCTTCAGGCAACCCGAGTTCTTTGGGACCTTTCTCAATCCCAATAAATAAATTCATATTTAAATATGTTCTAATTAAAACAATAATACTAGATGTTAAATAAAAGAAAACAAAAACTTTATTTATTTATTTTTTTCCAGAACAACTTTGTGGACAGAGTTATTCACAAACTAAAGAGGAGTCAAACTCTATAGAAAAACAGCTAAGAACATGGAAGTTGAAAGAAAATGTGTATGATTCAGTATCTTGATATTACTCTTGACATTGAGCTGGTTTCTGAGAGATGCACAGAGATAGCAATGCGGCTTTTTGATTTGCGATCTTGCTGTGCTTATTTCATTCATTCGTCAATCATATCGTTCAAGGTTTAAATCATTTAAATAGACATATCAAATAGTAGAAATATGTAAGATGTAGTATTTTAGTTTATATTTCTCTTGCCAAGCTCTAATTTCTGTAAGACACATAGAGACGGCAACGTGGCTATTTGATTTGTGACTTTAGAGGTTTATGTATACCATTGTGTTATCTCCTGGCTCACCTGTTATCCAGCAACCACAAGGAATGACTGTGTCTGCCGAATATTTTTTCTATTATTCGGTATAATAGTGGTCCCTGGTTTAACCCCTTAGCATTCCTGTAAAATTTGCCTAAATACCTAAAAAAGGCATACCCAAAGTCAATTGCATACTGTTCTTGAACCTTTTGGAGTATATGCATGGTTTTGGTCTCTTTTGAAAGGTATGTGTGCCATGGGCAGTACAGTGGAACGCTAACAGGTTAAAACTTTTGCCCTAGACCATTGGAGTGAAGTATGTCTGTTTTTATTTGACTTTTTACTTCTTTTTTTTAGGCATTAAAACCAACAACTTGTATAGACTTTTCAGTGATGTGTCTGGAAAGGTCTGTTGTTTTGTCTGCTGTGATATATTATGTGGTAGATATTGAAGGTTGTTTTCTCAGCTGCTGTCCTATGGTTAATTTAGAGATCTTTCCTGCCCTTGTGCACCCACACTGAGTAGGAGATGTAGTGTGAACCTCTGTGCTCTCGCTTGGTTAAAGTCGGTGGGTGAACTCTTGCCGCCATGCGTTAGTCAAAGGGGATCTGAGCGAGCGTTCAGGCTGCAGGGCTGCAGGCGTGTGCGAGGATCAATGAGCCGCTGCTTCAGAAGGCATGTAGAGCAGAGGAAAAATGAGCTGCGCAAACAAACATGACAATGAAGGAGTGCACCTCGGAAGAGATGCAGCCAGCATAAAATCACACAGAGCTGGGGGGGTGGGGGTTGTTAGGCATATACGGATCCGTTCTTATTTTCCATCTGACTCTCACCTCCTCGGCTCTTTCCTCTTCCATCCTTTAGAGTTGAGTTTCTTCTTTTTTTGTAGGTGCAATAGCTTGGAGGCAAGAAGTGTGACACTAGGGTCTTCAAAGAGTCCAGATTTATCAAAGAGACACAGGGAGGAAGAAATGGGGAGTTGGGGAGGAGGCACTCTGGGGATGTGTTTGGTGAAAGAAACAGAATGGAGGGGGTAGTCACGAAAAAGAGGAGAAAGTGAAGACATGAAACAAGAAAAAGAAGAAGAGCAGGTGATTGAAATGAGAGAAGGCAGGAGAAAGCTATTGTCAGACCTGTTTAGCATTCGCTAGTGGCTAATTGCACCAGCAAAGCTCGGTAGATACAAACCCCTCTGTGTATGAGAGAATGCATGAGAGCTTCTCCCTCGATAGATCTCCCTCCCTGCCTAGAAAGCCGCACTCCTAAAGCAGAATGTTTAAAACTGGTACAGGGTTTGAGGCTGCAGCAGCACTGACACAGTAAAAGCCTGCATTGGCCGTACGCAGAGTACAGGGGATCGAGCTGCCACTTCTAATGACAAATCTCATAGTTCACGCCATTTGGTATGACAGCATGCAGGAGTAATGGGCTGAATGAATCACTGGTAGGAAAAGCTCAGCCTCGCCGCCCTGCCTGCAGCTTAAACCACCCTGTGTATCGGCTATCCATTTGTGGAGTATTTCACCTCAAACCACACCTTATGCATGATGAATAGAACAGCACTCCATTATCTGCTCAGAGGCACAACACCCAAGCCCCCCCACCATGTCTCTGTTGATGGGACTTCATCTTGATGCCATATCTGTGGGGAATTATTTCTGTCAATTGAAGTGCTCTTGCATATTCAGTTCTGCATGTTTTTATTACACTGATCCGATAAGTTGCGGTAACTCAAACCATTTGAAGAAACCGATTTCCTTAAACCATTTAAGTTTTAAAACCAATAATAATGAGTACTGTAAACTCATATACATTAAGTTGAATTCACTTATATTTTAGTGTTCGTTTAGTCAACAATTAGAGTAAACTCAACTTAAAGACTTACGTTTATTCCAGTTTATTAAAATGAAATAAAAGCAGATCATCAGTCATACAGCGCTATTGTGGCTGTGGTGTGTCACGTAACAAGCGATGACGCGTCACCATGGAAACAATAAAGCTATACGTTCTAAATAATGGTCACCTTGAAAAACTCACGCTGGGGGCTCAGCCAGAATATTTTAAACTTACGTGTGAAAGGGTTAAACGGTTTGAGGAAACCGATTGCCTTAAATGATTTAAGTTCATCAGACTCAAAGTAATAAAGTTACATAAGACTAAGCAGAAACTAACATTGGTACAAAGCAATGATGACAGAACAGGAGCACTGTAAAACTCAATAACTTCAGAATACTCAAAACATTTGAGGAAACGTATTACCTCAAAACATTTAAGTAAACTAACTCATTTTTTAAGTTAGTAGAACTTAACATTTTTGTGACAAGTCGGGCGGGGCCGAGAGCCATGGAAGCGGAGCAAGGCCAGTGTGGTGCACACACTCTAAAAAATGCTGGGTTAAATATGGACAAAACCAGGGATTGGGTTGTTTTTACCCAGCCATTTTTTTCAACCAATTTTGGATTTATTTTTTTAGCCAGCAATATAGTGATATAGTAAAAGGCATGTTTTTGCTCACTCCCAAATAGGGGAAAATTTGTGGGGTATTTTAAGCTGAAACTTTACCAGACCAGAGACTTATATTACATCTTGTGAAAGAGGGCATAATAGGTGCCCTTTAACCCAACCTGCTGGGTTTGTCCATATTTAACAAAACTTGGGTTGTTTTTAACCCAGCATTTTTTAGAGTGCAGGTGTCTCTCATTAACAATCACGTCACCGGCATCTCTTCACTCCCACAGTTCTCAGCCTCGCCCCACTCATCCTAATGTTAATTGCATTCAGTTCATTTACATAAACATCACATTCAGATCTTGGTTAAATGTTAGATAGCAAAGAACACATGCTATTATAACTATCAAAGAAACTGTCATTATATACTTGCATGTTTATAATCAAACAACATACAGTATGTGTGGTCTTAAAAGTTCTGAGTCTTCAACCTAACCACAGGCTCTACTCTTCATCACAGTGGTAACCCTACAAAACTAACATAACAGAACACAGAACATTTTTTTTTCTATTAAGTACAATGAACTTTCATTATTATTTGAGTGAAACAAACTCATTTCATTTAATAAATTTCACTGTTCTGTTTTACAGCGTTGTCCATGTTCTGTTTAGTTTTACTCAGATTCCTTCAGGGCCTCGTTGTCTTTACAAAAGGTAATTGAACCTTTCTTTTGTTTCAAGCCCATTTGAACTGCCAAACCCAGTAACCCTTTAACAGTTCTCCATTTCTGTCCTGGAGACAGCAGATTAACACTCACCCTCTCCAGTCCAAGTCTCTCTACAATCTAAGTCTCAGTCTCCAGTCCAAGACCCTCTCCAATCCAATGCTCCCTGCCTAGTTCTAGCCTCTGTCTGCAAAAGAAGGCTGTATGCCTGTTCCAAACCACTCTCTCCAATCCAAGACTCCCTGCCTAGGTCTAGGCTGTCTCTCCAAAGCAAGACTCTCTGCCTGGTACAAGTCTCTCTCTCTCCAATCCAGGACCCTCTCCAATCCAAGATTCTCTGACCCATCCAGAATTCTCTGCCCAGTCCAAGGCACTCTCCAGTTCAAGACACTCTTCGATCCAAGACTCTGTTCACTCCAGGTCCCTCTAAAATCTTAAAATTCTCTCACCGGCTCTTCTCCCAATCTAAGACTCTATCATGAGACTCCTCTCTCTCCAAAGTACCAAACTCCAGTTATCCAATTCACAGTCATCAAAATCCATGCAGGTCGATTCTAATCAGGGATCACTTTATTCCAGGCATCAGTGCAGAACCTAAGCCAGCAAGAATGCAGACTGGCCCTCTTACATTGAGAGCCAAGGCCCTGTTCCTTTATCTTGGTCCTGCTTTGATGCGACCCCCACTACAACATCCTCCATCTGCAGTGCTCCCCCTGGAGGGAGAGAGAGAGAGAGACTGGACTTGGTGCTGAGACTCTATCCCATTTGCAAGAACTGCAGAGCTGCAGCTTCCAGCGCTATTGGGGGGATAAAAGTGCTGACTCTCCAGCAATGCCTGTAGGAGCAGTTTAAGCAAGAATCCATATTTAAATAACTAAATGCCTCTCTTAGGTTTAAATAGCAACGTGTCTGAAGTACAATTCTAGTCGCTGAGAATGCCATTATTTCAGGAAGGTACCTGGGATGGCAATGATATTAGCAATTAAAATATCATAACCGCAATAATGCGCTTTCCCTAATAAAACCGCACTTAAGGATTTTTCTTTTCAAAGTCCTTTACTGTAGATCAAACACTACAATTTGCATACTACATGTGGCCTTGTAATCACTACATCCTTTTACAGTGATCAAGCAGTGCCATTTGCATTTTCTACAAAGCATGATAAGCACATTTTACAAAAGATAAAACAGTGACTAAAACGTGCGCCACCCGAAGAATGGTGTGCATGCAGTCCCTTGCACATCAAAGACTACAAATTAATAAGAAAATTAAAAAAGGAAATACATTAAAAAGTGTCTGCCCCAAGACAAAAAGCCCTGTGGTTCTCCCTTGTATCTCTTTCTCTCTTCCACACAGGCACACACTCCTTGTATGAAAGCTTTGACAACAGAGGGACTCGTGCTGCGAGTCCATGTCTGAGTTTGCTAAGGAAGTCGATGTAATTACTTTCCAGTGAGAATGTTCGTCTACGCACTTCAGTGCCTCACTAACCGTAAATACCAGGGCACAAGGGAGCACATGAAGAACAGGCATACAACTCATATAAGCATGAGAGAGTAAAGAGTGAGCACAAAGTACAAATGTTTTGTAAAAGTGTATGTATGAGAAATAAGGGGATGTGTATAAGTAAATAGATTTGGGATGGGCAGAATGACCAAGATCTTATATTACGGTACATGTAATTTTATATCATGGTAACAGTATACAGCATATCACAATATAGTTAATGATGCTGGAAAATCAACCCCTATATACTGTATATATTAAAATATATATTACAATGTTAATACATGGTTATTTAATATATAAAACATTTTTAGTTTCCAGCAACATGCACTTTATTGTGATATAATAAATCAATAATCCATAAGAAGCCGTGCTTTTCAGTGAATTTATAACAGCTAAGGGGTGTTGTTAAAACCCCCTTAGCTGTTATAAATTCATTATAAACCACGGCTTCACAGGGCTTATTGCTTTTATAAAACGGTTACCACACATTACAAATGTTAACAGCAAAAAAATATGTATCAATGCAACTTTAATGAAGTAAAATCATTAAAAGGCTTCCTTCTGCTGGAAAAAAAATAGTCCCTGACCGTGAACAGCAACAGAAGTCACATTATTATGGCATTAGATGGTGGCAAAGATTGTCTTTAAGAGCGAGGCACTCAGTCACAAAGACTTTTATATTGAAACTTGTTGTGAATGTCAGTGTCAGCAGGGGACCGTGAAACCTACTAACTGTTATAAGGACAAGATCGCTGCGGACATTCAAACAGATTTTTTATTATGAACATAGGACTGACCTGAAGGAAAATGCTAAATCTGAATGCAGGTAATACTCGGTCACTCAATATCTCTCTCACAATACTCTTCTACATAATGCAGTAAGCTTCAATGAACAAAATCAATAGAGAACAAACATATGTTTACGTTGCTAAGAGTGGTTGCTAAGACCGACACAGCAACATATTCATTCAGTGGTGCAGTGACACTTATGTAATGCGGTCAGCTGTATGTTTTCGGGAATTTTACAACAACTTCAAACGCGGCTTAATCAGAATCAAGGGCTGGAGTTTTAAAAAATTAAAAAAAATACTGTATACTGTTCTCTATACACGCACACATAAATTTATATCATGCATGTATACAGTGTGCATTCACACATTGGTTGAATTCTATAGTGCTACAAGTTACAATATTGCAGGACAATCTACAGTTACACTGGATGCACACAGCTCATTGCAACGCGTCAAAACAAAATCGCTCACATTATAATTAACAAAGCTGTCTTGAAATGAACATCTGTGACACTGTTTGGAGAGCATGCTGTCGTTTTCCTCTTGGTGCTGGATTTTTAGAATTGTGCTGCAGATATACTGTGCAGCCCTAGCATGAATGTAAATGAGCAATACGTTGCATGACTAGCTACGCAAATGTACAGATTAATAATATTTGTATGTGCACTGCATTTCTAAACAATTTGGTGCATTAAATTTTCGTAAGTCAAGAAAATAATGTGCATACAAATTGATGAATGAGCTTATAAATAAACATGCTGAATTAGAAGGGGAAAAGAAAGCCTTGCGACTTTAGGATGGTGAAGTACGTAGCCTTAATGGCCTCTCTATATGTTTTAAATGGCCGTGTTAATGGGCTTTTTATATGAACTGAAATTGCTCTCTTAATGGCCCTAATTCCTACTCTAAAATGGTTCTGTTTGCCAGTCTGTGTGTGTGTTTGTACGTGTGTGTGCAGCCTGGCACTATCGATCCCTCCCTGCAGTCGACGAGCTTTGAGCTCACACAGAATAGGGAATGGAGGCTTTTCTGCAGGATTCTGTGATTTCCACTATTTTATGAGCTCTGCGCCTCTGTATTTCAGCATGAGTGTTTGCCCTCATTGGCCTTGTGAAAAACAATGTGGTCACCTAAGCAGTGATATCAAAGGAGAATTATATTGCTTTCCCCCTCTGCCGAGAGATGCTCTCATAAGTGATTCCCTCTTTACCATTTCCCCTCAATTTGAACAAAATGTTTCCTCATTAGCCGCCCCTCTGGAAATTACATATTGAAAATGCCCGTCTGCTGAAGTGTGATATTACAAATTTAGTGGTCAATTAGCCTAGTTTTGGGGCCTAAAGTTATAATTAGATTGTTGTGTGACTGGAGGTCCCTTTTTCCTCTCGATTGCAGCTCCCGCATCGCAGAGTGACGTTCTCCACAGCCAATCCTGTGCAAGATCAGCAGGACTCCTCTCAGCAAAGTTACTATGACAGTGGCTTGGAGGAGTCCGAGACCCCCAGCAGCAAGAGCTCTTCGGGACCCCGTATCGGCCCCCTCGCCCTGCCCGAGGACCACTACGAACGGACCACCCCTGATGGCAGCATCGGAGAGATGGAACACCCAGAAACTGGTAAGAGCTTTAGACTTCTGTTACATCTCATTTGGCAGGGTATCACTGGATCCAATGCAAAGTCCGACTGTGATTTTTTTGTCAACACTGCTTTGTTTTGGCCGTAGCTAGATCTATGCATTTAGGGTCAGAAGCAGACTCAGCATGGTCTGTGTCTTGCCCATCAGCAAGCCCTCAATCACAACAGCAAATCATTCTTAATGACCCTCTCACACAAGCGTGCTAATTAAAAACTCAGACTAATGGAGCTTTTGGTCTCCAAATAAATCTGCACTTTGACGTCTGCCCAGACAACAGTGTGCTGATCGTAAACAGCTTCTTTGCTCAAGCCAAACTGCTCGCACAGCAGCTGCTGGAGTCATAAAACAATAAGACGGAAAACGAAACACAAAAAGAAAATACAAGGACTAAGCAGGATAGTCTAACGTCAATTCCGTTCAGCCATTACTAAATTCCGCCGGAGACGTACTAGCCATTCTTTCTGTAATTCATTTATATTGTCGTTCTCATAACCAGAAACATCCTCGCAGCAGCTGCCATTTCTAATGTTGCCCTCGCAAATTTGTCTCTGTTCAATTTAATCTCTATTACTACAGCATTGCTTCCATAATACCACTTTTTCGCACCTATCTCCTTCTGAATTTTTCTCCATTAGTGCTGTTGTGCTGAATTACCATGCTGATATCCCTCTGGATGTGTCTGTGAGCTTGTGTTAATATTTTAGCTGTGAAATATACCTTAGTCTTCTCACGTCAGTGTTTTAACATGCTCCGTGAAACACAGGGTCGTGTTGATTTCACACTGGGAACCTGCGCCACGTGTGGGGTGTGTCTGCCAGCCCCACAGACGTGCATCGGATTCTAGGGGAACCATTTAGGAAGTGAAATGTCAGCACTGCATGTGACTGGCTCTGTGTTCTGCAGAGAAAATCCTACGGCAAATGAACACATGACCTTCTGTTGGTACATTGCCTTGTGGGTCTCACCTATGTCTGATGTGTGATATCTTCAGGAAACCTTGAATAGAGGGCCTTTGAGAGGAATATTCCACCGCCAAAAAATATCAGAATATTAATAATAAAATACAAAAATATAGATTATTCTCTCACCCTCATGTTGTTCAAAACCTGTATTCTGGTATTTTTATCATGGTTTGATGCGGCGTCATGGCTAGATGTATCGTCTCGTTCCACTCTCAGGGAACCGGGTTACATACATAACCTAAGACATTTTTTTATAAGGATGTCAACCTCTAAAAAGAACTAAAAGTACCATAAAACTTATCCATAAAACTAGTCTTCTGAAGCCATGCAATAGGTTTATATGATGAACAGAAATGTAAGTCATTATTCACTGATAATCTTCATCTACACTGTGGTTCTCAAATATGATGCCAATGTATTATCAGTCAGGAATGCAAACCCATTAGAGATGCAAAAAGTGAAAAAGATGTGATCTCTAGAGCTTTAAAATGTGGATTTACAATCAATTTTTGCTTGAGGATACTGAAAATTCACCCAAGACTCTATCCCCCGGTTCCACAGACAAGGCTTAAGATAGTCCCAGACTAAAATGCATGTTTGAGCTGTTTGAATTTAAAGCAACTTGTACTGACATATCTTAAAATATGTCAGTGCCATTGTTCTGGTGCCATCTTCAGTGCCATTGTTAACTCAATATGATCACCAGTAATGTTTTTTTCAAGTGTACGTTTATAAAAGCTACTTAAATATCCTAATTGAACTAAGATATAATCCTGGCTTAGGCTAAGCCCTGTCTGTGAAACCGGGCCTAAATGTTTAAACAATCTCAGTTTCTCAGGCTACTTTTTAATGGAACCCATTTAATAGGATTATACAACAATAATAATAATGATAAATATTATAGAAATATATTATCATAATAATTAGAGATGCACTGAATTTCGGCCACTGAAAATTATCGGCAGAATTTATTTTATTTAATTATATTTTAATATATTTTCTGTCTAATTTTGGTGTGTTACATTAAATAAAAGTGTGGTTATTTTATTTTATTGGCTTGCATTTTTTTTATTTTGACTCATTAAAATTTAATTAAGAAGTCTAATATTAATACAATTATACAAAAAGAAAAATTGATTTAAAATAAGAAATAATTCATTATTAAAAAAAAGAGAGTAATTTTTCGGTTTTGGTTTCGACCCAGAATTTTCATTTTGGTGCATCACTAATAATAATAGTATTGTACTATAAAATAAACAAAGAGTATTTAATAATAATAATTATACGTGACCCAAACTCACAGCGCATGTGGAGATGAAGCATAAATGAACAAGTCTGACTTAAACTAACTTTGGTCTTTAAAACTTTTATAGTGGTTTTGTTTGTCCTATTGAAGTCTACCAATATTTTTGTGTGTATTCTGTGGAAAAAACAACAAAAGCATTAGGGTAAGTAAAAAAAATAAATTAAAAAAAATAAAAAAATGTTCATGTTTTAGTGAACTTCTTTAAAGACTAAAGCCCTGGGTATACTTTAGCCAGCCGCGTTCGTGCACCGTCCGCATGACGTAATTTTCGTAATGCGGAGGGCTCGCGGCCAGCCACACACCCCGTCTGCGTGCAGCCCAAATTTCAAGACCGCGTGGACGGTGCACATGCAACAGCGCATGCGCAAGCAGGAAAGAAGAGTCCACTAGGTGGCAATACGCACAGTACTGAGAACAATGTGCAGTCGTCGAAGAAGAGTGTGTAAAGAGCAATTCAAAAATAAGACGAGTAAACTCAAAAGCATGCCTTCTCCATCGTTTTTGATTCATGTTCTCTTGGTGTATCTTCTGAACTATGTTGCAATGGTGGCTGCACTATTTTTCTTCTCCAATCCTGCCCAGCGAATGTCCGGTTGTCTGGTAATAGTATAGAAAAAAATGCACTGTGCATGTGTCGAACTCTGTCATCCGTGCGCATCCTTGGTTTAGTATACTTTGAAAGATGCGCGGACGCAACTGCGCGCGTGACGCGTCCGGGCGCAGAAAGTGAAGTATACCCGGGGCTTAACGTGGCACAAACTGGCTTTTTGTTTTGGGGAGTGTCACAAGAGTGAGAAGACTGAGGATTGTTGGCATCTTTGATTTGATCCAGTTTGATCTGAGAGTGAGTGAGTCTGACAGCACTGGCGGGTGGGCACGTACACTGATCAGGCAGGGAGGGGAACTGTTAACCAGAGGTAGACCTAATTAAAATATGATTCTCACCTCAGGGAGATTATACAGAAATCCCTCATTGAGAAACGGAGGAGAAAATGATTTTAAAAAGGCTGTTGTCCCCACTCCCCCACCCCTCAAGCCATCTACCATACGGTGCTGCTTCCTGCCCCCTATTTATTTTTGCGGTGGGATTTGAGTGACAGGGTGACAAGCAGGGCTGGTGGAGGGTTTTGTTCGCTGCCGTTGGGCTGATTGACAGGTGGGGGGTGGGGAGTGCTCGGTGTGTCACTCCGTTTAAGCTGGATGAAAAGCAATATGTGAACTTCACACACACCATTCCTGTGCGTCTGTGGCCCACAGCAGAAATGACACCGTGGATCCCCGAAGCTGTTTGGCCTTTGGTTATGAAAAGTCTCCTTTTTTTATGTTGCTGATGTTGGCCCCTTCGTGCAGGAAACGATGGTGTTTTATGATTTGCTCTGACCTTTGTTACCACCCCTGCAGATTCTCGATTCTCAATGACAGTGCTGGAACACAATGCATTGTTCTCTTGCCTATTTTATTTATACAGTGAACACCTGCAGCCTGTGACTGATTCAGTGACCAACTGCAACACTAAACCAATCATTTCTTCAGCCCTGGACGACGTGTCAAATATCGTCCATCTCTCAGGCTGAGCAAATGGCAGATGTAATATTTCACATGCCCTTCACGGGATATTTGACACAACAACCATTGTTAGCCGCTATCAATACAGAGCACAATATACATGATACCTCTAATCCATCCATAAGACCGCAAACTGACGTACCAAGAGCTCCGCTAATGTTTCAGCCTGTCACTATACCTCTCCTTTGTCAATCGACTAATGATTGATTGGTGTCATCTTGACAGTGTTACGCAGTACATAGGAGAGCCTAGTGATTTATAATATGCATATATTGCTTTTACCACACCAGCCGCAAACTGTTGATCACACAGTTTGACATTATTCGTCTACATATTTTTTATACCAAGAGTGGGGTGGCCAGTATATACACTCTTAAATAAAGGTTCTTTATTGGCATTGATGGTACCATGAAGAACCTTTAACATCCATGGAACCTTTCAATTGGACAAGAGGTTCTTTATAGTGGAAAAAGGTTCTTTAGGTTATAAAAATGTTCTTCACGCTGGTTCTTTAAAGAACCGTTAAGTAAAAGGTTCTTTGGGGAAACAAAAATGGTTCTTCTATGGGATCACAGCCAGTTGTTATCTCAGAATAAACCCGACAGGATGATCAGGACCCCGACTTGAAGCAGAGGGTTCTTGCATTAGCCTGAAGGGGTTTATTCTGAGATAACAACCGGCTTGCTGTACATTATCCCGCTTATTACACAGCTACTTGGCAAAAAAGTAAATAATTAGACAAAAAATTTTGATATGAGTCAAAATATTTATTAGCTCTTTAAACGCAAAGCTTCCACGGAGAGAGCAGTTGCTAGCGCAGCAAGTTCAAACTAGATGGACATTTAAGGGATACGGTACAGTCATGCCACATAAATATTTATGGAGAAAAGGGATATTGATCTGAGATGAAACTTTTAAAATCATACCTGTTTGTTATCTTATAATCCAACAGTGTACAAAACAGTAGTCGCAAAATGGCAGCAGCTGCATTTGTATAAAACGAGAGAGCGAGTTCACGATACTGGATGGCATAATTAAATAACTGTACACAAAATATTGATTTTCACTGAGTTTTAATATTTTATTAGCTCACCAAATGCAAAACTTCGACTAAAAAAAAAACGTTCTTATCAAGCGTATAGCGCTGCTGACTTCAGGTTGTTATCGGGGAATAACATACCACTGGATGGTGCGATTGACCAATCAGAATCAAGTATTCCTTAGAGCCGTGTAATAAGTCACTGATAATCAGCCAATCGGAAGCAATGATCAGATTTTACGCGTAATTTCACATTATCATATATCCTCCATATAATCACTAATCGACATGATCCAAAGCAAAATATATAATATTAGAATATATTATATATAATTAAAAAAAAATTATTTTTATATATGTTGTTGATATAAAGACTTATTTAACATAATTGATCACATAACTCATTTAAGCTATAACATTCTTTTAATGCAGTATCCAAAAAATTACAGATTATAAAACAGATAGTTCCGGTCCTTGATTATGAGCCACGTTCAAAGCCTTTGTAAATTACTCTACAAACACACACCTGTGACCAGTACATTACATTAGTATCACTACATCACTACATAACATTACATTAGTATCACTACACTACTGTGTCTCCAATCCACTCCACGTCGTGCCTATCAGTACCTCTTAGCTGTTCTAAATTCACTGTAAACCACTGCTTCACAGGGCTTTAATAAACAATAGGTGTCATTTATGCAGTTTCCATTTTGTTTTGTCTTTTCCACTTTCCTAGCAATGCTGCTTTTGAATGTCTCCACAACTTTATAAAAGCTTGTGGCAGATATCTATCTAACACATCTCGAATTACTTCAGTATGGATTTGTTTGGTTAGTGTCTGTTAAAATGAGTGACCATACAGTGCTGGAATTTGTTATTTTTACTGCTTTATGTTGGTTGTGGTTGTTATCAGTTGTGGAAAATGACAGCGGCATTTTCTGTCCAGCATACACCTCTCAGACTTGCACTCTAATTTGTTGCTTTTCAGTGACTTACTATCCGTTCTAGTGACATTACAAAACAAAATGCAAACAAATGTCAACCCAGTCCCAATATCAGAACCTGTATTAGAACAAATTAGAACTCAAAGCGATAATGTTAATACTAGACCATCAAGTCACAGTTATTGTTCAATTGCTGATCCTGCAAAATCCCAGGAATGACAGTGGTAGATCAGATTAAATATGTGGCGAGGTGAGTGGACCACTTCAGAACAGTACAAGATTATGTTAAATTGTTTGTGCCTAACCTAATTTATATTCATGAGACAAGCCTGCGCCATTTTGTGACGTCACAACTAGCACTTGTGTGAATTCTAACTGTGACACCCATGCTAATCAAGTCTTTTTTTTGTGCTACAGAAAACACACTTCTCTCTAACATCAATGTAATGTAAATTTACACTTTTGACATTTCTCATTATGCAGTTTGCAGCAGCGTTATATCGTTCTATCAGTAAATATCAAATTTGAGCTCAGGCAGTTGTCAGACATATTCTTATTCTTAAGAAGTCAACAAAACCCACCATCTCTTCTGTGCGAACACCAGTCAGTTGCAGGGGTTTACACTGGATGCTGGAAGAGAAAGTCTTTGAAGTGTGTTTCCATGGCACCCGTGCGATTCCCCTTTGATCCTGGATCAGATTGAAGTGTATGATGTAATTTGGTGGTATATGGTGGGGGAGAGAAGGGGCGGTGGTCTTAAATTCTAGGATTCAATGATTTAGTGGAAGGAAAATGTTTTCTGTTTTGTGCTCTCTTCCTCCCCCTCTCCCTTCCCTTCCCTTCCCTTTTTCTGTCTGTCTACCTGTCTCGCTGAGTCTTTGTATCTTCTTCTGTCTCTCTATCTCTCTCTATTGCTCTGTCTTCCCCCTGTTGTCGGATCTCATTTTTGTCTCTCTTCTTTTTCAATCTGTCTCTCTCTCTCTCTCTTACTCAAGGCTTTTCTCCTTAGAGAAAAGGCTCAGACAGGCTTCCTGAGATCTGTGATACACAATTTGATTTTCATGTAACATGATCTGTTACTATTGATTTCTATAGTTCTCATTTTGGTGTTAACATTAGCTCTGGTTTTTGGTTTGCTCTTGCTTTTTGTTCTGTACTGTTTCCCTGATCTTCCTTTGTATATTAAAGTACTGTGATACAAATGCACAAAACACTTTTCTGCACAGTGTTTAAGTGCAAAAACCTGCATTAACCACCAGCAATCCAGGGGTGAGTTTCCCGAAAGCATCGTTAGTGAACCATGGTCGTTAGTCCCATTGAACTCTATTGGTAACGACGGAACTTGCGACCATAGTTCGCTTTGGGAAACGCACCCCAGTTCATCTTGGCGCTAAATGCATTAAAGTACCACTGCACTGTGTTTAAATTAAGAAATGTACTTTTCTTTTTTTTCCCCCCAATGTAAACACCTCATTTCTATTTAAATATAGCTTATAATAGATTAGCTTACACTTTACTTTAAGGTGTCCTTGTTACAGTGTAATTATACATTCAAACACTGAACAATATTAATTAACAATGTGTACTAGGGTTAGGTTTTTAGGGTTTGGTTTAGGGTTAGTGGCATATAATTATGCATAATATACTGTTGTAAATATTATAGTAAGTACATGTAATGTGTAACAAGGACCTTATTCCTTATTTACAAAACTACTTGCCTGGCACAATTAATGTCATTACTGTCTGTGGAATTGTAGCAGAGGCCAGCTAGTAAGAGCTGTGCAAGTAAACCTCACTTCCCTGGCCTCAAGAGGCGCACTGGTGACTGACACTAGAGACTGTGGTCTTTAGCGGCCCTTGTTAGCGCGCCTGCCTCTCATGATGGAAACACCAGTTCAATTCCCGCTTGTTGTGGACGGTGCAAGTAGAACTGGAGGGGTTATGTTGGTGCCGTGACCCGGGCGGGAGTGAGGTGAGTGTAACAGAGGCCAGCTAGTAAAAGCTATGTGAATAAACCTCATTCCGCTGGCCTCAAGAGGCATGCTAGCGACTGACGCAATAGGCTGCAGTCTTTAACATTCCTTGGTAGCGTGCCTGCCTCCCATGATGGAAACATCAGTTCAAATCCTGCTTGTTGCGAACGGCGCAAGTAGAACCGAAAGGGGTTATATTGGTGCCATGACCCAGATGGGAGTGAGGTGAGTGTAATGGAGGCCAGCTAGTAAGAGCTATGTGAATAAACCTCACTCCCCTGGTCTCGAGGCACACTAGCCACTGACGCCAGAGGCTGCAGTCTTTAGCGTTCTTGTTAGTGCGCCTGCTTCCCATGATGGAAACGCCAGTTCAAATCCCGCTTGTTGCGAACGGCGCAAGTAGAACCAAAGGGGTTATATTGGTGCTGTGACCCAGGTGGGAGTGAGGTGAGTGTAACGGAGGCCAGCTAGTAAGAGCTGTGCGACTAAACCTCACTCCCCTGGCCTCAAGAGGCACGCTAGAGACTGACGCCAGAGGCTGCAGTCTTTAGCGGTCCTTGTTAGCATGCCTGCCTCCTATGATGTAAACGTCAGTTCAAATCTCTCTTGTTGCGGACGGCACAAGTAGAACCAACAGGGTAATGTTGGTGCCGTGACCCGGATGGGAGAGAGGTGAGTGTAACTGAGGCCAGCTAGTAAGAGCTATGCGACTAAACCTCACTCCCCTGGCCTCAAGAGGCACACTAGCCACTGACT
Organism: Megalobrama amblycephala; assembly: GCF_018812025.1. Classification (NCBI taxonomy): domain Eukaryota; kingdom Metazoa; phylum Chordata; class Actinopteri; order Cypriniformes; family Xenocyprididae; genus Megalobrama; species Megalobrama amblycephala. The sequence continues at coordinate 43,159,611 of NC_063045.1, read as the reverse complement.
CTCGAGGCTGCAGTCTTTAATGGTCCTTATTAGTGCACCTGCCTCCCATGATGGAAACGCCAGTTCAAATTCCGCTTGTTGCGGATGGCGCAAGTAGAACCAAAGAGGTTATAATGGTGCTGTGACCCGGATGGGAGAGAGGTGAGTGTAATGAAGGCCAGCTAGTAAGAGTTGTGTGAATAAACATCTCTCCCCTGGCCTCAAGAGGCACACTAGTGACTGACGCTAGAGGCTGCAGTCTTTAGCTTCCTTGTTTGCGCGCCTGCCTCCCATGGCGGAAACACCGGATCGAATTCCACTCGTTTGGACGGTGCAAGTAGAACCGTAGGAGTTACAGAAGGCAAATGGTAAGGGCAATATCATTTAAAAGAGATGTTTGCATACATTTGCAATTGATCACAGCAACAGTTTTTAACATTTTAAAGAGTCCCTTGAAGTACACTGAAAAAAAATTGGTGTAGAATTTAATTTGAAACAATTTGCATTTAGAAGTTGCAAAGTTGCTGCAACCAGCGGTTACAGAAGAACTGACCTAATAATGGATCTAGCAGCAGTGGAAATTTTCCTCCTCTCCCAGGGGGATCTGACCCTCGAGGCCCACACACAGAGGTATTTGGATTTGGTACCTTTTGTTCATTATGATGGCACCAGCCTCTGTGTGTTTTTCCGGGCAGGTCTCAATGCTGAGACCAGAGAACGCCTACCCATAGATGGGCCTTGGGGGAACTTCCAGGATTTAGTTGAGTGGGTACTTGTCCACAACGGATCCCCCTTGACCATCGTGGAGAGTGAGGAGGAAACCAAAGCCCCCACCTGCGAGCTTGGTCGCAAGATGGTCGCCAGCACACCTGAGCACTCAGGCGAGATGGCCGCCGCCACGCCCCGGATCCAGTCCCTGACCTTAGTCCGGTGATGGTTTCCATGCCCTACCCAGCCTCCCGAACTACTGGCACCTCCCTGGTCCCCCAAACTGCAGACACCACCCTGGCACCCCGAACTGCCGGCGTCACGATGGCCCCCCGAATTACCGGCACCACCCTGGCCCCCCGAACTGCCGGCGCCGCCCTGGAGGCTTCCTGTCCTGATTAGTCACGCCCTTGCCAGCCTCCAGAACGCCCACCCTCCTACCCCTGTTGATAATATACGCCACGGCACGCGCCTTCCGGGAGGGCGGGGTACTGTCACAGTTTGAGTTGTGTTTTGTCCTGTTAAGTTGCATATGTCTAGAGTTCGTTTTTCTTTGTTCCCCTTTGTTCTCAGTTTCCCGTCACTTGTTTGTTTCTATGGTTTCTGATTTGATTAGTGTTTGAGTTCAGCTGTGTCTTGTTAATTAGTATTGTTAGATCTTCTGTTCTCTGTGTATTTAAGCCCTGTGTTTGTTCAGTTCCTTTGTCAGTTCTCTGTTGCATTTACCCGGTTGTTCTGTTTGGTTTTCCCTATTCAAGAGTGTTCTGTTTTTGTTTAAGTTATTGTAAATAAACCTCACTGCTTGCAATTAGATCCTACACACAATTGTCCACTGAATCCTCCACAACCTAACACTCAACCAACAAAATAGAGAAATGCAGTGTAAAATTTCCATTCAGTCATTACCTGATTTACATAATTCAAATAGTGAATTGGATGCCAAAAAAAAAAAAAAAGTGCCCTGCTTCAGAGCCTGGCTAAAGACTTCCCATAAACCAAATTTGTAGAAAAGCATTGATTTTGTTAAATGAACGTTTGCCCAAGCAGCCATACATATTTATGTAGTGATGAGTAATTTGCATTGCTACATCACCATATGTAGGCAGATAAATGATACAGCGCTGTATAATAATTAGATTAATGTTAATTACAAATCATTTTAGACTTCATAGTTAATAAACAGGAAAAAGTCATTGCTTCCCTTGGACTGAATGATTGTCAGCCTTTTTAGTTGTATTGAATGCAGTCTTTCAATAAATCTGTCATCATCTTGGACATTATTAGAATTGATGAGCATCATTAGTTTAAGTGCTGGCTAATGCTTATTAGTATCAAATTAGCATTACGATGAAAAATGAACTTAAAATCAAAAGTCTACAGTATACGGCGGGACACTTTTTCTTGCAGATCTCATCAGTGGTTGTTTTCAGCTGTTAGTGTGTTCGTATGTGGCCTCATCAGCTTGAGTTACAGTAAATGCATTACAAATGAACTCGCCTGTATATAGAAACTACAGTGGGGACAACAATATACTCTAACAGCTTGTGCTTTACTCTAGATGCTATTCTGTATTCTTAGTACAGCAATGTGGAGGCCACCCAAAATAGAGATTTCTAGGCTAATGCATATGGGCGCACCCAGTTTTGAAAGATTTGATTATGATTTTTCGAGACAGACAGCGCTAGCGATGAGAACGTCTGCCATAACAGGTTCGGAGTTTTAATCTTCTCTCTTAATTGGACTCGTTTGATTGGACGAGCCAGGTGTACAGAACTCATTTATGTAGGCAATCTGAGTGACAGCCAGCGAACAATGACATGCTCGCAAATGCTGATTTTCTCTTTATTGCGTCTTCCAATTTACTTCCTCCACTCGAGAGAGAAGGAAAAAGAGGAGGGATTGACGCTGATGAATCATTCCTTCCTGATAAGTGGTTGTTTGACTCTGATTAGGGCTGCTAATTTTGATTTATGAAGGAACTATCAAGCATGTTTTTTTTGTATCGAACATCACAGTTTTCTAACGACAATCCAGTCTTGCGTGCGTCTGGAATAATTTGACTCTCAGAAACGCTTTTAAAGGCTCATTAGACACGATTGTCGGAACTGTTGGTCTCTAAGGCACCGATATTGGGTCCTACTCGTGTTAGATTGCTTTTGTACTCTTTAAGACAAGCACTCACTCGCCAAGTGTACGGTCCCAGAGGGAGAGGAAAGTGCACAGGTTTCCTCCCAGAGAGCTCGCTGGGAGTTTTACACAGGTCAGCGGTGACGTTTGACCACATCTCAGAGCCCACAGCACGTCGAAGCTCCCCGCCTGCGTACGGCGATCAGGTTGGGTTGTTTGATCCCCAGATGGGGGTATTTGCATGTGGCCTGGCTGAGCCTCCTTTTGAAGCCCCAACATGAGCCACAGCACATATGGCCAGAGTGGAAAAAGAGACAGAGATAAAATGGAATAAAATGGCATTTGCATAATGATGAGGAACTTTAGCAATGCTGTGTGATTTTTTTTCTTTCTTTCTTTCTTCGTTCCTGTGATGTTTCAGTGCCTTATGAAGTCCTAATAATGTAGCACGTCTTTTGAACTCTGCTGACAGCTTCTCTCTTAGTTTCAAGCTCAGGGTTTTAATGAAATCATTTTTCATTGTGTCCCGAGCTCATTTTTGTACGTTCAATTCAGATCTCGCTCCGCTGTGGCGGTCGGTCTTGTTTGTGAGTGATTTGTGTTTGTGTGTGATTGTTCGCTAGTTTGTTGGGTGTACCAAAGATGACATGTCTTTGTTTGTTCTGTATGTGACAATGCATGTGTTGAAAGAGAGGAAGTGAGAGGGACAGACTGAAGAACAGAGTGTTAGTCTGAGGGGGCTTGTTTGTCTTGTGGGTGCCAGCTTGGGCTGTTGCCCGGGTGCCAGCGTGGCGTGACGACGCGGGGCATGGCTCTGTTCAGACAGATGGCGTTGGGCCTTGTCAGAGTCCCTGCCTGTTAGTAGAATTGATTGCAGAGGCCCGAGCCAGCCTCTCTGCTCTCTGCTCTCTGCTCAACCTTCCCCACAAGAGAGATGCGCATGTGATGCTCTGGATTTTTCGGACAGTATTTCTTTCTTTTTTTTTCCCCTGGTAGTTGTTTCAGGTGGAGGGGGAGGAGTGAAACAATGTGTCCTGGTTCTGTTTACCCTCCAGAGGTGAGCTGTCAGTGGCTTGCTGGCCTTAATGCCAGTAGGTTCCAGCACAGCTATTGTGCTCATTGTGCTATCATTCATTTTCTACCGTCTTTATTGTTCTGTACTGCGCCGTTTACAGTTACAGTGCTGTGGCAGGGGGAAAAAAATATATATATCCAACCAGGGATCAGATGTGTTGCAGAGTTTTGGATGAATGCAAACAGACTGCAGAAAAAAAAACAAGAGAGTAGGTCACGGTTTAAAGGAGTGCTCCACTTAAAAAAATAATTTCAACCCATCTCTTAGTTTTTTTGTTTGTTTGTTTTAAGGAATATATATATAATGAAAATAAATGAGGAGGTGGGTAATTAAAGGCAGAAATGTGTTTGCTGAGACTGAGACTGCTGTTCTAGGCAGATCTAGTTATTTTTATGTAAGGATTTTTCTTTGCGTAAAGTCCTTGTATAGTATCCTTGAACTAAAAGTTGTAACTATAATGATAGCAATATTAGCTTCCACACCAACACTTAATAACATTTTGTTTGTTCTAAGAATGCACCACATACATCTGCCACTTTAAATGCTCTTTAAAATTTGGTGGATTTAAGTTCGCATACAATGGTGTCAATGCAGGCAGATCAAAAACATATCAAAACGATAATCATTTACGATAATTTTGAGCTGCTGGTACAATACTTGGACATTTCCAATCTGGCAACACTGGACAGTAGACTTTAATATGGAGGCTTTTATTACATGTAAATTAAGTCAGATATATTTGGGTGTCTGTAACTATAAGACTGAAAAGTCTTTTGCAGATATGCACATTCACTTACCATTGCTTGTTTTCACTGCAATTTTCTTTTAGTTTATTTTATTAGTTTATTTTACATGTAGGTGGAATCATTTGAAGAGTAAAATAGACAAAAACTTTTTGACTTTAAGTATATCTCTAAGAAATGTTTGCTTTATTTAATCAGTTTTCCTCTTCCAAAAGTTTTTATTCTGAAAGCTCAAAACATTAAAATAGACAATAACTTTTTGACTTTAAGTATATAAGAAATGTTTGCTTCATTTACTCAGTTTTCCTCTTCCAAAAGGTTTTATTCAGAAAGCTCAAAGCATTAAAAACCAAACCAAAGGGCATCTTCCAGCTCAATGCAGCTCTTTCTGCTTGCTTCTTTTTGTCACACTTTTACAGTATTTGGCCTCTCATACAGCTCGTAACTGAATAAAACAGGCTGTGTGCCGCTAAAGGAAGAGGTAGATACGAATGACTTCAACAAAGTAATTCATTTAAATTTTATTTGGCTGTTTATTTTTTAAAATAAACAGTGAGCATCTGTGGTCCAATCTGATTTATGTTTTATCCAGGTGCATCTACTCTCTTCCTCCTCTCCAAGCGTCCGTTTTTGACTCGGCCCTCTCTTCACACATCGCTCCGATGTTTACCCAGGATTGTCTATAATGACTGCGAGGCGATCTGGCCCAAGTGGTGCAGATAACATCTGTCATTAGGACAAAGTGGATCACTCAAAGTACAGCAGCGGGTTCAGGGCTTGACGGGGTCTCGGCAATGTGAGCTGATCATAGATAAAAATTAGATGATTATCGCCTTCACGGAACGTCAACATCAGCCATCGTTTTGCGCCTCAATGAAACTGATTATACCCTCATCATGTCACATTACAATAAAGCACAAATAAGCCCTTTCAGACCTCTCGTCTGCTCCTCGCTTATTTTCCAGCAAATAACGCCCAATTTTTCCTCAAGAAACATCATGTGGACTGACAGGCTTGGCTGTATGTTGTATATCAAACTATGGTGTTACAAAGCACACCTTCAGTGCGGCAAGATTCCTCATCTTCATACTACATATAATTCATGTCTGATCCAAATGTTATCTTGATCTGCTCATGTGGCCCAGCTAGAAGTTGTTTAATCTAGCTTGAAATTCAATAATATATCATTCTGTTATAATTTATTTAATGGGTGTGAGATACTATTTAATTCATAAACACCAGTAAAGCTGAAACGTTGGTGCTTCAATAGATTTTTTTTTCAGTGAGTTTCAATAGATTCAATATTCTTTTTGTGAGCGGTCGACTTGAGCGTGCTCTCTGGGAACATTAAGATGTATTCTTGTAAATGTGTGTGTGCATGTATGCTAATCAGAAGCAAAACCCTTTATACTGCCATGTGGATTGCTCACACAATAAACACCTTTGATGGTCTGACAGATGGAGAACATTACAATACACATAGCACAACATAACCCAATAAATAACATGCAAAGTTGAGGAAGTTGACATTATAGGATTAAGTTAGAAGAGTGAGGGGAACCGTTAGACATTATAGAGACGCGGGGGATAATTTTAAAAAGCACATAAAAAATACTCAACAGTGTTCGTATGCGCAGTTGTAGAGGACTGATGTTGCAGAACTCTGGCTGATGGGATGTGATGAGGCAAAGCCGGACAGAGGATTAGCTCAAAACAAAGAGGAAAGAACAACATATCTGTGCTCTGCAGTCGCTGTAAGGGGGTTCCTGAGCAAAGCCAACACACCACGGGCCGATGGACTCTTTTCACAGACTGTGATGATGCATTTCCACAGTTAATAACCTTGTAAATCTATCAATTTCATTAAAAATAATAATAATAATAATAATCTACATTTATAACACTATACTTTGTGCTCTATTATCTTGGATTTAAAGGGATAGTTCACGCAAAAATAAATAATTGTCGTCATTGACTTGCTCTCATGTCGTCACAAACCTATAAGTCTTATGTTAATCTTTTAGACAAAAATTAAGATATTTTTAATAAAAACTAATACATTTCCGTACCTTTACGTATACTTTTCATTGACATAATGGTTTTTATACTGTACAAACTGTATACTATATAGGGGATATTCTATCCCCTAACCCTAACTTTAACCCTAAACATACCCATTACAGAAAACTTTGCATTTTTACATTTAAAAAAAAAAAAAAAAAAAAAAACATCACTTGGTATGATTTATACAGCCCAGGCTCATTAGAAAAACGTACTTGTGTCAACATCTGTATCAAAAAATATGTTGTGTTGCGCATGTTTCACAACAGTTTCAAAGTTAAATGTCCAGTGAGTGGCACTAAAAGCATGTTTAGTTTTTTCCAGAACAAATTAAGGTAAAAATGGTAACGTTTTATTATGTTGGAGTTTGTACGTATCATCGCAGTTCTGAATTGAAATGTCCAGTGAGTGGCACTAAAAGCATAGACCTTTACTAAACCATAAACCTACCCGATAGTGTTAACAAAAGCAAATGTGACATAAAAACACAATCGTAACCATGGCATTTTAGCTTGTTTTTGAACTCTTTGGGCTCTTTTACCATGACGTGTCTTTCACAGGATTCGTACCCAAGCTCTTCACATTGCAAGTACAATTCTGTACCAGCTGAGCTACCGAGAAAGCTTGTTACATTAGTAAAACTGAACATCTGGAGCTGGGTAAGTGATGCAAACTCCAGAATATATTCATTTACAAATCATGCACTATGGTAAAAAGTGTTTTGAAGTCATAACATCATTGTGCAAGGAGCTGCATGAAAACAAGTCTTTATTAATCCATAATCTGGCCCTGTAATCATAATTGTGTGTGAAAACGATTAAAAGTGCTTGCTGTTTTACTGCCTCTAGTGTTCATTTCTGTTAGAAACTGCAGTGATATGTATGTATTGGTACGTATTTTGCGTTTTGCCAAAATGTTGACACAGGTGTGTTATTTCAATGAGCCTGTGTTGGATTTATAAGTTGTTTTCCTCATGGGGCCCGACCAAATGGCCCCGTAATGTCAAACTTTTCATATTTTACTATATTTGTGAAGACATTTGGTCCTCTCGATTTAGGTGAAACAAGAACACACACACACATATATATATGAATGAAATCTGTTCATCATATAAAGCGATCATATCGTTTTACAAGACTTTGATTAAACCTCTCAATTCATATGTATTCGTTTCACGATACCTGTATGACCTTTTTGGGTCTTTGGAAGGTTTGGTTACCTGAAGGAGTGAGAGAACTGTTTCATTAAAAGTATCTTAATTTGTGTTTAGAAGATTAACCAAAGTCTTATGAGTTTGGAACGATGTGATTACAGTCATTTTTGGGTGAATTATCCCTTTAAATTACAGAAAAATGGTTAATGCTGTTGCGTGAGTTTTCTACAATGCTGAGGGTGTGATGGCAAATTTGACGTCTTTTTCTCTTCTGACCAAAGCAATCAGTCTCTCAATATTTTATTTTCCTCTTTTGTAAATCATAGAAACGCTATCTTGGATTTTTTTTTTTTTTTTTTTTTTTTTTTTTCTATTGCTATTTGAGCAAATAGGTACTCAAAAAATATATTTGCAGTAGCTTCAGTTCACCACCATATAAGTTTACCCAACTATGATGTTTTCTGCTTTTGAGAACCCTGGAAATGTGAAAAGGGTCCATTAGATCAGTGCTTCTCAAACCTGTCCTGGGCACCCGCCACCACTGCACATTTTATATGTCTCCCTCATCTAACACACCTGATTCACCTCATTAGTACAGACTGCAAGACTTGAATTGGGTGTGTCTGATGAGGGAGACATCCAAAATGTGCAATGTGTAGTGGCTTCTCAAACCCAGGACAGGTTTGAGAAGCACTGCATTAGATGATCAAGGAGGGGTTATGTGCCACCGAAACCCATGCGCCACCTCTGCACTGCAATGCCTTGCTCAGAAATGCTCTCTTAGAACAGGTAGAGCAAAGGGCACTTTTGAGAGACTGCTGGCTTGCGGCCAAATCCACTTCCACCCCAGTTGGGCTGCTCATACAGGCAAAAAAAGGCCCTGGGGCTCATACCTCCATCTCACACACACACATATACGGAGAGCCAGCGAAGCGCTCTCTAACTACTGAACTGGCCTGCCATGATGGATGACACTAGAGGGAGCGGAGCTGTGTGGCTCTGACATGTACTTCCTTATTTTCAGCAGTGCTGAGAGGAGCAAGTCCACTGCGGCCGCTCTCCATCTTCACCAGCAAGCCGAAGGCAACACAGTCCTTGCAGTCAAACATGTGTCGTAAATCCAGAAGAAAAAAAACATGCTCACGTTCCCTCGCACGTATTGATGTGGCCATACACACCAATGCCCATTCGCTCCATGCTCTAATGCTTTGTGATTATACAGTCACACACCAGAAAGCCAGACTTTAATTGTTACCCCATAATCCAACAGCAAACTGATAGTGCCAAAGTGGGCTGCATCAAAGCCAGATACGACCATACAAGTGCCAGCAATCACCATAATAAAACCCAGGACATGCTACAGCCAAGCAGCGCCGCTCCGGCGCCAAAAGGAAAATGATCCCTAGCCCAAAAATTGCTGCCCATCAGGAGTACTTGGCAGAGGCGAGTTGCTAATCAGTTCATCAAAATGGCCGCACCACCTCCCAACCCTTCTCTCTCTCTCCACTCTTGGAGGATCTTCTAGAAGAATCTTCTCATCCATTCCACTCATTCACAAACATAAAGGCTTGTCACAGGAAAACAGAGACAGAAGACAACTGCAACCTGAACGCCCAGAGCTGCAATCAACACACAAGTACAAAAATAGAGTAGTGCTGTGTTCAATAATGAATCAAATCTTCCTTGAAATCTTTTTTGCACTTTCTGGAGTGAAAAATTTAGAGGCCGAGATTAGCTTAACAAAAGCCCCACGCTGAGGCACTAGAGATTGAAGGGTGGGTAGACATGATCAGTTAGTTGAAATGCTACTTCTTGTGCCCTCAAAAGCACCTCTCGCTCCAATATATACGAAGAGTTGTTTAACTGAGAAATGACCTACCTTCATAGAGCAACGGAAATGTCCTCGCACTGAAACAACATGGGATAGACATCCATAATATTTCAGCACCTGAAAATTTTCCATCATGCCTTTGCCATTATGTGAAAGATTCCAAGATCAGTCTTATTTTGTGTTATTTTCTCGGTTGATTTCTCTCATTTTCTTTGTCTTTCCTGGTTGCTCCAGAGAGGAACATGATGTACTCAGCAGTGCCAGCTTGTTAGTGGAGCTTCTGTGTCTGATAATAACCTCAGCATGTCAGGCAAAACCAAGCTGTGTCATTTTCCCTCTGCAAGAAGACGGCTGCCACAAATTATTACAGAAATACAGACATCATTGTTTCTTTCGTGGTTAACCACAGGGCACCTGATTTCTGATAATAGATTCTTATAATTATGTGAGCATTTTGCACATTTGATTAAAACCGTGGACAAATGAGGAGTCAGATTCTTTTCGTCTGCCGTGCTTTTCCGTGAACTGGACTGTAATTTCCAGCTGATTAGAGCACAGCGGCGCACTCAGAAGCAGCAGGTAGATGGAAAAAGATAGAGGGAGGGTAACGAAAGGAGAGAAAAAAGTGGCATATTGGAAAGAAAGTAAAAGAGGAAGAGAATGAGTGGAAGAATGAAAGGAGAAAACCAAGGTGGAGAGAGTCATTCGGAAGAAGCACTACAAAAAAGAGGATCAGAGAGACAGAGAGAGGGCAAAAGGCTGAGGGTATGTTAGAAAGTGTGCATGCTGGATCAAACAGGAGGTGTTCTGTGAAATCTCAGGAAGAGCAACATGCCCGTTTCCCCTCCCCACTACCCCTCGGCTGGAGATCAGACAGAGAGGAAACATGCCACAGATCCACGAGGCCAGTCCTCCCACTGGTTCCCTGATGCAAGAACACTGCAAACCCATCCTAACATGTCTTAAAATGAAGGACGGGCAGGTTTTGCATGCTAAGGTGGTCACGGCAAAGCGCCTTTAGCACGCAGTTTACCTTTTTTGTGCTCTTTCATCTTTCCTTTTTTTCTGTTTTTCCTTTGGTCTCTTCCAGGTTGTGTGCTGTGATTAAGGCGGAAAACCGGAATGGTTTTAAGCTTTTGTTGTATAGAGAGAACACTAAAGTGCAGTCCAAACCCCCATACACAGTGCCAACCACAGTAAACACACCCCTTTAAGATGTGAAATGGCATTTATGGATGCAGTAAGCTACTCAAAGCTGTGCATTACAGTAAATACACTTTGAAGGGCAGTTATACTCGAGCAGTCATCATTTGACAATTAATGTCAAAGCCAAGTTGCAATCGCGTTATCTATGTCTGTGAGTTGGACTTCACAAAAATGTCGCAATTTCAGTCGGACTAAAGCATTTACTTGACATTTTAAAAAGATTAATTATTGCTTTAGTCCAGCTGAATAAAACCTGTAAAGAGTATGTAAATATCCTTCTGATCTTCTGTATCATAAGCAGGCGCGCCGTTGACACGGGGGACAAGGGGGGTCAGGACCCCCGCAGTTTTGAAAAGACAGAAATCGACCCCCGCACTTTTGATAAGGGCTGCTTCAATCAGTCACAATATATCATCTTTTAGCTTAGGATATCTTCTTTTAAATGAGACCATTTTCACGTTTCTGTGAGCTTTCGTTCGTAAATAATCAACTGTTTTGTCGCGGATGTGAACAGGAAATGCGCTCTCGAACGGAGAAACACGCGATCTCCAAGTAATCGATCACAGCGTGCTAACGTTTTAGGACAGTTACCGTCGAACGTTAGCGTTTGTCAATCAAGCCAAACCGTCCATTCAGAGACCGGGAAATTTGACACTTTAAGGTAAGGAGGCTGATCACTCTGGTTGATGCGCGAGCTGGCTTGACTGAAGTTTTCGTGAGGATATAGTTTATGAACTGTTTTGATTTCGATAATTACATCTAGAAAGGTAAAAGCATTGATGGCATCTATAAAAGAGATATATGAAGCGAAAGTGATTATTGCCTCGACCAGCGACGCAGTGGGGAGGGCGCACGAGAGGAGACCTGCGCGTTTAATTGGTATGTGTATACATAATACATAATACTAATCAGTTGCATGCACTTTGATCGCGAACGCCAAATCTGTGGTGTAGACCTGAAATATTCTGATCAACAGAAAAAAATTAAGCATGTAAATGTTTGAATCCAACTATTTTCTCAATCAGATTAAATAAATTCTTTGCACATGATGCATGTTTACATTTACATTTTGCTTCTTACAAACGTGTACATTTATTTACGTCTCATGCCTTACAAGTCAGTGGAGGAGAATGAGTATTTGCTAAAAAAAAATAAAGCTCTTCTGACAAATATGTCTGCTTTTTCTTTTTAGATGTGTCACTAAAGCAAAAACAACAATTATAGTCACGGCAGCTCCTGTGCAGCATTTTAATAAGACTTCAAATGTGGTGGTAACACTTTAAAATATGGAACCACTAGTCTGTCAGATTAATAGGTTAAGTATATGAATTGCTATTAATTAGATGTAAGTGTTGCCAATGTGGCTCATCCGATCAGAACTTAGAGTCATAACTACAGCATTTTCTTTAATTTGACATTTTCCAAATGAACGCAAGAAGGGTGGGACTTTTATTTATTAGACTCTGATTGGATCATGAAATGTTAGGGTGTGATATATTGGTTGTTTTTCCCTGTCAACATGGCTTTAGTTGCATCTGCCATTTTGAAGGAAGATAAAGCTATTTTGCTGAAATAGTATGAGAATTGTCTTTAAAAATGTGTATTGATCAATCATACACAATAGACCAATTTAGAGCAGACGTCACAGTTATGTCACTTGCAGCTATGCGCGCATAGTGGTGGCAGAAAAATAGCGGTAACAAGTGGGCAAAATCCACAGAATAATTGTTGTGCCTTTGTATGTCAGAATCGGAATGCAAAAAATATAGCCTTTTTATCCCACATGGAAAAAACGTCTCGGGTTACGAGTGTAACCCTTGTTCCCTGAGTAAGGGAACGAGACGCTACGTCGGATGACGTGATGGGAACCCTCTGTATTTTGTGTTCGTGAAGCACCTCTGTATCCAACCAATGAAAAGACGCGACGTCAGAGGCGGGTGACGTCACGGATCAGGAAGCTATAAAGCACACCTGAACACAAAGCACGCCAGCTTCTGTAGGTTGTCTGAAGCAAGCGCACCAGGTATGCAGGAGATACGGCCACGTGACGTAGCGTCTCGTTCCCTTACTCAGGGAACAAGGGTTACACTCGTAACCCGAGACGTTCCCTTTCGTGGGAACTATCGACGCTACGTCGGATGACGTGATGGGAACGCAATCCCAACTACGCCGTCTCTCCAAGTGCCTGGCTGCTATCGTGTAGCACCCTGGCCCCCGGAGTGATATTAAGGTGAAGATTGTAAAATCTGATAAAGGTGTGCTGGGATGACCATCCAGCCGCACCGCAAATGTCGTCCATAGAGACACCAGACAGAAGAGCTCTGGACGCGGCCATACCTCTCGTGGAGTGAGCCCGCACCATCAAAGGACACGGGCGCCCCACCGTCTCATACGCAAGTGAGATGGCCTCGACCACCCACTTGCTCATCCGCTGTTTAGATGCTGGGCTCCCCTTCTTAGGGGACCCGTAACACACAGACAATTGTTCTGTTTTTCTCCACAGGGCAGCTCTGTGGACATACGCATCTAATGCTCTTACAGGGCAAAGCAGATTCTTCCTTTCCTGATCCAAGTTTGCGAAAGGAGGCGGGCAGAAAGCCTCAAGTACAATGGGGCCTGGGACCCTCGTCGGAACCTTTGGAACATAGCCCGGCCTGGTATGCAGAAAGGCTTTCACCATACCAGGCGCAAACTCAAGACAAGATGGAGCAACTGACAGCGCTTGTAAATCACCAATTCTCTTCAAAGAAGAGACGGCCAAGAGAAAGATAGTTTTGAGTGTCAAGAACTTGTCTGACACCTCCTCTATTGGCTCGAAGGGAGCCTCAGCCAGCCCTTGGAGCACAATAGTGAGGTCCCAGGTCGGGGTCTTTGTGCGCACCACAGGCCTCAACCTGAGTGCACCACGGAGGAAGCGTACCTTTTCCAGAACTCCCGGTAGCATTGAGACTGGGGGGAATGCATACAGACGTAGCCTCGGCCACGTCTGTAGCATGGCATCCAGCCCTAGAGGTGCTGGGTGCTGAAGTGAGTACCACAGAGGGCACTGAGCTGACTCCTCTGTGGCAAAGAGATCGACTTGAGCTCGACCGAAAGTTTTCCATATCAACTCCACCACCTCGGTGTGGAGTTTCCATTCCCCCGGTCTCGCGCCCTGCCTCGACAGGGCGTCCGCTCCCACATTCAACCGCCCGGGGATGTAAGCTGCTCTCAGCGAGAGGAGCTTTCCCTGGGACCAGAGGAGGATGCGACTGGCCAACTTTGATAATGGGCGAGACCGCAAACCCCCCTGATGGTTGATATACGAGACCACCGTAGTGTTGTCCGTACGGACCAGCACATGATGGTCTCTCAGGTCGGGGAGGAAGTGTTTTAGTGCAAGGAACACCGCCATCATCTCCAGCCGATTTATGTGCCAGGAGCGCTGATGGTCCTCCCACAGACCCTGAGCTGAGCGGCCACTCATGACCGCTCCCCAGCCCGTGAGGGAAGCATCTGTCGTAAGCATTACACGACGACCAGAAGTCCCCAGCACGGGTCCCTGGGTTAGGAACCAAGGCTTCTTCCACATGACCAGAGCACGAAGGCATCGCCGCGTGACTTTGATCATGCGAAAAGGATTTCCCCTCGGGGAAAACCCCTTGGTCCTGAGCCACCACTGTAGGGGTCTCATGTGCAGAAGGCCAAAAGTAATAACGTTGGACGCAGCTGCCATCAGACCCACCAGTCTCTGAAACTGTTTTACAGTGAGTGACTGGCCTAACTTCACCCCTTCCACGGCCCCAAGAATGGAACTCACACGAGCAGGGGACAACTGCGCCTGCATCGTGGTGGAATCCCAGATTACACCTAAGTAGTTTGCAACCTGACTCGGGACCAGCACACTCTTTTTGGCGTTGAGCCTCAGCCCAAGCCTCTTCATGTGCGACAGAACAACATCTCGATGTTGAACTGCCAATTGTTCTGTTTGAGCTAATATCAACCAATCGTCGATATAGTTCAGCACGCGGATGCCCTGGAGTCTCAGCGGAGCCAGCGCTGCATCCACGCACTTCGTGAATGTGCGGGGTGAGAGGGATAGGCCGAACGGAAGAACCTGTATTGGTAAGCTTCGCCCCCGAAAGCAAACCTGAGGAACTTCCTGTGTGAAGGATGGATGGATACATGAAAGTATGCGTCTTTCAGATCTATCGCTACAAACCAGTCCTCTGACCTGATCTGAGGGATGATCTGTCTGAGTGTAAGCATTTTGAACTTCAGCTTCTTTACGGATCGATTTAGCACACGTAAATCTATGATCGGACGCAACCCTCCATCCTTCTTCGGGACAATGAAGTAGCGGCTGTAAAAGCCCGACATTTTGCTGGGAGGGGAAACCCTTTCTATAGCCCCTTTTTGCAAAAGCGTCGTTACTTCTCGCTCCATCACCAGAGACTGCTCTGGGGTTACCACCGTAGGAAGCACCCCGTTGAACCTGGGCGGTCGTGAACCGAACTGAATTCTGTAGCCCTGTTCTATCATGAGCAGCACCCACTTCGAAACATTCGGGAGATTCTTCCACTCTTCCAAATATTCTACTAAGGGAACCAGTCTCTCGAGACTGGTCTCTGGTGTTTTTTGAGCACTTGGCTCGTCCATCTGACGTGGCGCACCGGCAGACAGGCGAATCACGTGCTGACCGACCCCCCTCGGAGGATCGGTGGAGACCGCTGCGCCCTGACTCACACTTGGTGGCAGGGTTGGCAGAACGGTCCCCTGAGGGCACCGAGGAGGACCCGATATCCGAATCCTCCCGGAGGGGGCTGCCCTCGAGAAATCAGGACTTCTTCTTTGAAGCCTTCCGAGAGATAATGACGGTCCTCAGATCCGCCCTACCTCCAGAAGGCTTCGCCTGTGCCGCCCGTCCCGGTCCCCAGGCACTGCGTGGGGGAGTACGGGAGGCGACACTGGCTTTTTGTTGCGCTCTGTGCGCAGATGTTGCTGAGGAGCTGGCTGTCGGCCGAGGCTGCTCCCGCCCAGCAGCCTCGGGGGGATGAGCGCGGCGGGGAATGATCTTAGAAAACGCTGCCGTTTGTTTGCGTGACTCCTGGAACCTGTCGACGACTGTTGACATTGCGTCGCCGAACAGGCCACCAGGAGACAGCGGCGCGTCCATGAGCGTGTTTTTGTCACGTTCTTTAATGTCGGACAGATTCAACCATAGGTGCCTCTCCGTGGCCACCAGGGCTGCCATAGAACGGCCGATGGATTTGGCCGTTTCCTTGGTGGCCCGGAGAGCTAAATCTGTGGCTTTGCGCAGCTCGTGAATCGCCTCGAAGGACGCTTCCCCGCTCTGATCAATTTCCCCCAGCAGGTCGGCTTGATATGCCTGGAGGATGGACATGGTGTGAAGGCATGCCGCCGCCTGACCTGCTGCCGAGTAAGCCTTGCCCACCAAGCTGGATGTAGTTTTCAGAGGCTTGGTGGGCAGCGCCGGGGTGTTAAGGGACGACGCGGTCTCGGGCGAGAGATAGCTCGCAAGCGTCTCCTCTACCCAAGGCATCGCCCCATAGCCATGATTTTTTAGGCCAACAATATTGCTGTACAGCGATGTCTGCGGGCTGTACAGCCGATACTGCACGGGTCTCTTCCACGACCTCGACACCTCGGCATGGAGGTCGGGAAAGAACGGGAGACCCCGGCGCTGAGGCAGTGACCGAGGGGGAAGAAAGCGTTCATCCAGTTTGCTTTTAACTCTGGACTCGGCTTTCTCCACAGGCCATTCGATGTTTAACTTTTCAACAGCCCTGGTCACTACCTCTAATAGCTCCTCATATGCTGGTAAAGTTGATGGCGGTACATCATCGACACTCTCTACAGCAACCTCCTCGGAGGAAGATATATTGAGCATCGGTGCCTCTCTTCGGGGGGAAGAAACCGCTACGCGTGCTTCCGCCACCAAAGGAGAGACACTGGGTCTAGCGGGTAAGGGAAGCGATAAGGCAGAGCCCGTCTCTTCCCCCTCCGCTAGATCCATCTGTGAACCCCACGAGTGCAGCCTGCGCTGTGCCTCGGCAGCAGCGGGACCGGACCCGCGGGGAACACTCGCCTCGGCGCCCTCCTCGAAGAGCGCTCGACGCGAACGCAGCACTCTGAGGGTGAGCCGCTCACAGTGCACACAGACGGCTCCCTCGAGAGCCACCTGTGCGTGCTCAACCCCCAGGCATTTAACACACATATCGTGTGTATCCCCTTCCACAATGAAGCGTGGGCAGGGAGGAACACACTTTCTGAACTGCTGCTTTTCCGCCATAATATATATATGTCTTTTTATATTGTGCTTTGAAACTCTTGTCCTCGGACGAAGAGATCACTGTGTGAATGTATCAGACAGACAACAATAAATAAGACAAACAAGATACAGAGAGCGCTTGCTGTAGACAACAGAAGCTGGCGTGCTTTGTGTTCAGGTGTGCTTTATAGCTTCCTGATCCGTGACGTCACCCGCCTCTGACGTCGCGTCTTTTCATTGGTTGGATACAGAGGTGCTTCACGAACACAAAATACAGAGGGTTCCCATCACGTCATCCGACGTAGCGTCGATAGTTCCCACGAAAGGGAACCTATATAAACATATATGTTTCAATATAGGTTTTGAAATAGGTTTTACATATATGTGACATATATAAAATTGGCCGTTTTCCTATATTATATGTACATATATGTACATATATGCACACATATATGTACACATATATGCACACATATATGTACACATATATGCACACATATATGTACACATATATGCACACATATATGTACACATATATGCACACATATATGTACACATATATGTACACATATATGTACACATATATATATACACATATATGTACATATATGTACACATAATATAGGAAAACGGCCAATTTTATATATGTCACATATATTAAAAACCTATATCAAACCTATATTGAAACATATATGTTTATATAGGTTTTTTCCATGTGGGACCAATTTCATGTGTTCGTGTAGCGGTGTGTTTTCTGCGTTGTGTCGTAATCAAAGACAGACTGCGAAAAATCTTGCCATCAGGTCCTCACTTTATTCTGTATAACACAAATGGCAATATATGAGGACTTGTGCAGCATACAAACAGCATGCGGCAGCAACGCACAACGCTGAGAAAGAGAGATATTAAAAGTAACTTAAGTAAAGAAAAATAATCAACGAAACATCTGAATGTACATCACAGAGGGGTTTTGGATTACAATCATACAAATATATCATGTGAATTCAGCTGTTACATGAAACATGGCCTTAATTGAATCACCGCAAAAACTTTGTGCGACCTACCGCTGTGATGTCTCATGCAGACTGGGAAGCAGCAAAGTGCGTCAACACCCCAAGTCAGCATGGCGGCAGGAAACCCCAAATATGGTCATGGCAAGTGGAATCACAAAATAATTGTCTAAATACATAACTGCTACATTCGCACATACATAAGTTCTTGCATAATTTTTTTCGTTAATTCTTAGTTTTTGCCTTGATAATAGAAAATATGAGCTAGGCATCATGTATGACAGTCAAAAATGAGATATGAGCTACAAAATGACCAGATCCTGCCATTAGCTATATAGAAGACATATCTTGTATGTATAGGGCATATATATGGATATGAAGAAGCAATACAGGAGACCTATATTTCCTGTATATGCACATATATGCACCTCAATTTTGCCTATATGTGGCATATATACACATATATGCAGCATATATATAGCATATATGCAGTATATATGCGCATATATGCAGCATATATATAGCATATATGCAGTATATATGCGCATATATGCAGCATATATATTATCATATATGTGCATATATGCAGCATATATGTACATATACACTGCATATAGGTTTCATATATGCGCATATATCCACATATAGGTTCTTTCCATGTGGGATAGAATACCGTAACTGAAGATGGCTTTTGAAGCTAAACGCAGATGTTTATGTTGCAAGTCAAAGATTGGACTGCAACGATTAGTCTACTATTAAAGCATGAATTTGATGTAAACAGTAAGTCTACATAATATTCACATATATGCAGTTCACAAGGAACATACATACATAGCAGTTACAGCGTGAAATCATATTTAAACCTATAACATTCTACATAGATAACTTTTAAACATAGCCTATAATATTTTTATCTCACAATTCTGACTCTTTTTCTTGCATTTGCATGTTTATATCTCCCAGTTTGGACTTTATAACTCACAATTCTGAGGGGAAAAAGTCATAATTCTAGGATATAAACTCGTAATTCTAAGAAAAAAGACAAAATAATGAGTATATCTCACAATTATTATTTTTTTTTTTTCCTTTTAAGAATTGTGAGATATAAACTCGGACTTGCGAGAAAAAAAAAAAAAAAACTGCTACTGCAGAACTGTAATTTCCTGCCACCAGGTAGGTTCCGCCCACAAAAACATCATATAACACAAAATAGGTCTATAAGAAAATATGTATTTAGGAAAGTTTTGATTCAAAGTTGTCTACTCACATCGACCATAAATCCATGCTTTCTTTTCCAGTTTTCAGAACTACACAATTACAGAACAATTTGAAAACAAATCTGCATTTATAAACTAATGATTGGCTATTCTTCAATCTAAGAATTGGAAGAAATTAGATGAAATGTAAAAAAAAATAAAAAAATGTTTTCACACCTGCCTACATAGAGCAAAAAGAATATCACACACACACATTTAAACCCTCCAAGTGCCTCACCTTTCAAACACCATCTGTAGCACACACATCTCTCTTGCACAAACATGTGCACACACACAAACATTTTACTTCACAAACACAGACAGTAGCGGCATCTAACACACATGCACACGATCCTACGCATATCCTATCCCTCACATACGCACACACACACATTGCGCCTCTAACGCGCACACTCAATTATTCTCCGAGTTCACCACACACTTTTTCTCCCACATGCTCCAGTCCTCACACACACACAAACAGGACTGCAGGACTCTAATGTGTTTGTTCCAGAGGGGCGAGTTGATCTATTCCGCTTGGTGAGATATAAAGCCTCTTTCCTCCTCCAGTAAACGCCCTCTTTTACACTATTCCAGACCTCTTTGATGTATTGACCATGTCGGTTCCTGCTTATTGGGAGTTTTTTGAAGCCTACGTTTGTGCGGCACACTCTGTTTGGTGGGGTCAGTGCTGTGTTTTCGTGTGGAGAGAACTGTCAGTTATGTTGTGCCTGTGGAGCCTTACAGAGCTCTTTTTAATGAGTGCATTAAAGCTGCATGGATGTTCAAGGCCAGTGGAGGTACGTCCCCTGGGCCCTGGCGTCTGCCTCAGGGCTGCCATCTGTAGATCTCTTGCACATTTAAGGGTCTCCACTACTTTTCTCTTCATTTTCTCTGTCTCTGGAAGATGAAGTAGTTTGGAGCTGTGGCGAGAATCGAAAGTGGAGAGAAAGGTAACATGGCAGGCAGAGTGATCAAAAGTTCTCAACGTTCCGCAACCTGTTTTTTTAGGATCTAAAATATATTGCGAGTAGGCATGGATAAATAATTTAACGAGTCTTCTCAAGGATTCTGCTTCCATAAACGATAAATAATTGTAAATAAATAAGAAATGCAATTTGATTCCCAATTGATGATAATGAATACATTTATACGCACTTCAGAATTTTAGAGTTTTCACTTTTTAGGGGTGTTGTAAATGCAATTCTATAATTGACCTTAACTATAGGATACAACATGGTTAAAGGTGGATTAAAGTAAAAAGCACATTTTAATTTTATTCTATTGCGTTTTTACATCTGTTTACATACATTCCCCCCCCCCCCCCAGGTCTTAATGCATTGTGTTTCCTTCTGGAGCATCAGTGAATGTTTGCAGCTTTTTAATAGTTGTGTTTGAGTCCCTCAATTGTCCTCAGTGTGAAAAGATGGATCTCAAAATTATTCATTCTGGACTTGCTGGACTTCAAAATATGCTAATACTGTTGGGTTCAAATATGCAGAAAAAATGCTTGAAAACCAAAGAATCTGCAGGACCTGGAGGATTTTTCTGAAGAACTGTTCAGGACAAACAATGGAACTCAAGAACAACCATTACAAAACAAAACAAAAAAACAGTTGTAGTTCATCCAGGTAATGACACACAGTATTAAGAAACAATCGTTCATCTTTTTGAACAGGATCATTTGAATATATATATATACCTGTATATATATATATATATATATATATATATATATATATATATATATATATATATATATAATTTTTTTTTTTTCTCTAGTTCATGTTGGCCACAATTATTGGCACCCAATTATTGCAATGTCCTTTTCCCAAGATAACAGCTCTGAGTCTTCTTCTATAATGCCTAATGAGTTTGGAGAACACCTGAGGAGAGATCAGAGACCATTCCTCCATACAGAATCTCTCCAGATCCTTCAGATTCCAGCTCCATGTTGGTGCTTCTTCTCTTCAGTTCACTCCACTCATTTTCTTTAGGTTTCAGGTCAGGGAACTGGGATGGCCATGGCAGAAGCTTCATTTTGTGCTCAGTGACACATTTTTGTGTTGGTTTTGATGTTTGTTTTGGATCATTGTCCTGATGGACGATCCAACCACTGCCCATTATTGGATTTCTAGTAGAAGCGGTCAGGTTTTGATTTTTTATCTGTTAGTATTTGATAGAATCCATGATGCCATGTATCTGAACAAGATGTCCAGGACCTCCAGCAGAAAAATAGGCTCACAGCATTAAAGATCCAGCAGTATATTTAACCGTGGGCATGGGGTACTTTTTATCCATGTGTGCACCAAACCCATCTGGTGGGTTTGCTGCCAAAAAGCTATTTTTTTTTTTTCTTGAAACCCTGCCGAACAACTTGTGGGGATGTAGGTGCTGTTTGGTAATTTTTTTTAGGCTTTCTGAGACTCAGCTAATTTCTGCAATTCTCCAGCTGTGATCCTTAAAGAGTCTTTGGCCACTCAAACTTTCCTCCTCACTGCGCATTAGGACGATTTAGACACACGTCCTCTTCCAGGCAGATTTGTAACATCTTTAGTTGATTGAAACTTCTTAATTATTGAAATCATTTATGGTGGAAATGGGGATTTTCAATGCTTTAGCTTTTTTCTTATACCCATTTTCTATTTTGTGAAGCTCAACAATCTTTTGCTGCACATCAGAACTATATTATTTGTTTTTTCTCATTGTGATGAATGATTAAGGGGATTTGGCCTTTGTGTTTACATATATTTGTAATCCTGTGGAACAGGAAGTCATGGCTGCACAATTTCATGCTCCTAGTCACCCTGGTGTGCTAAAAAATGTAAATGTGAATGGGAATATACTTCAGAGATATTTTACTCAGAAAAATTTCTAGGGATGCCAATAATTGTGGCAAACATGTATTGGAGAAAAACATTTATTTCATAATGAGCTTTTTCCCCCATTTTCAATTCTTTTCCTTCAATGAAAGGTTAGAATTTTGTGAATTTTTTGAATGAAAGATCAAAAAGATAAACAATGCAGATTTTTTTTCACAGCCACCTTTGCTCATATTTACTAAGGGTGCCAATATTTGTGGAGGGCACTGTATATATATATATATATATATATATATATATATATATATATATATATATATATATATATATATATGTGATATATATATCACACGAGCAGCCGTGCGATATGGCTGTATATCAGTACGGCTGTGATTTGTCTGTAGGTAAAAAATTGTTTTCTTTAAAGCGTTTTCTTTACTCAAAAAAACACTATAAAGTTTAATGTTTTACATATTTGAAGAGCAGAGAAGAGTCTTTGTCTGATATGTCCCGTCTAGTTAGTTGTAGCCAATATGCTACATAAAGGATGTAAGGTAACGTTTATTATTATCAAATCTAACATAGCACAATTCGACTTGCTCTGGAACAAATAATAGATTAATAAGACCAAAGATTGCCCGTTCTATGTACTCAAATTGAATTATGTCTCATGTTTAACCACTATAACAGCCAGCGGTAAATCCCCTGAAGCACTGGCTGAGATGAAGCTGTTCTCGGCGCTTACACGAGCACTGAACATCCGCTGAAGCCCTGGAGCTCGCATCTCCCAAAACGTCAAAACAAATTGTAAAATAGGAACTATTATTAAATATGAGTCACATATTTCAGGCCTAAACAACTACATTCTCGTCTAAAAAACTATTAAAACTACAAATCGTGGTACAACAAGTAGTATTCTCAAAAATTACGGTGGATTTGATCGGCCGCCATGACGCACTTCTAGCGGAGTGATACAAACGGTGAAAAGGTAGGAGTGCTGTTATCACTGAAATATTCCACGGCTATCAGCCAATCAGATTCGAGAACCAGACAGAACTGTTGTATGTATATATATATATATATATATATATATATATATATATATATATATATATATATTTATATATTTATATATATGTACAGTACAGTCCAAAAGTTTGGAACCACCAAGATTTTTAATGTTTTTAAAAGAAGTTTCGTCTGCTCACCAAGGCTACATTTATTTAATTAAAAATACAGTAAAAAACAGTAATATTGTGAAATATTATTACAATTTAAAATAACTATGTACTATTTAAATATATTTGACAAAGTAATTTATTCCTGTGATGCAAAGCTGAATTTTCAGCATCGTTACTCCAGTCTTCAGTGTCACATGATCCTTCAGAAATCATTCTAATATGCTGATTTGCTGCTCAATAAACATTTATGATTATTTTCATTGTTGAAAACAGTTGTGTACTTTTTTTTTCAGGATTCCTTGATGAATAGAAAGTTCAAAAGAACAGCATTTATCTGAAATACAAAGCTTCTGTAGCATTATACACTACCGTTCAAAAGTTTGGGGTCAGTAAGAATTTTTATTTTTATTTTTTTGAAAAGAAATTAAAGAAATGAATTCCTTTATTCAGCAAGGATGCATTAAATCAATCAAAAGTGGCAGTAAAGACATTTATAATGTTACAAAAGATTAGATTTCAGATAAACACTGTTCTTTTGAACTTTCTATTCATCAAATAATCCTGAAAAAAAATATTGTACACAAATATTTTGTACAATTGTACACATTAAATGTTTCTTGAGCAGCAGATCAGCATATTACAATGATTTCTGAAGGATCATGTGACACTGAAGACTGAAGTAATGATTCTGAAAATTCAGCTTTGCCATCACAGGAATAAATTACTTTGTGAAATATATTCAAATATATTCAAATAGAAAACAATTTTTATTTTATTTTAAATTGTAACAATATTTCACAATATTACTGTTTTTACTGTATTTTTAATTAAATAAATGTAGCCTTGGTGAGCAGATGAAACTTCTTTTAAAAACATTAAAAATCTTAGTGGTTCCAAACTTTTGGACTGTACTGTATATACACATACACAGTTGCAAGACTGTGAAATATATATATATACACACACACACACTATTTTGCCAAAAGTTTTGGGACACCTGCCTTTACGTGCACTTGAACTTAAATGACATCCCATTCTTAATCCGTAGGGTTTAATATGGAGTTGGCCCACCCTTTGCAGCTATAACAGCCTCAACTCTTCTGGGAAGGCTTTCCACAAGGTTTAGGAGTGTGTTTATGGGAATTTTTAACCATTCTTCTAGAAGCGCAGACGAGAAGGCCTGGCTTGCAATCTCCGGTCTAATTCATCCCAAAGGTGTTGAGGTCAGGACTCTGTGCAGGCCAGTCAAGTTCCTCCACACCAAACTCGCTCATCCATGTCTTTATGGACCTTGCTTTGTGCACTGGTGCACAGTCATGTTGGAACAGGAAGGGGCCATCTCCAAACTGCTTCCACAAAGTTGGGAGCATGAAATTGTCCAAAATGTCTTGGTATCCTGAAGCATTAAGAGTTCATTTCACTGGAACTAAGTGGCCAAGCCCAACCCCTGAAAAACAACCCCACATCATAATCCCCCTCCACCAAATCTTACACTTGGCACAATGCAGTCAGGCAAGTACCGTTCTCCTGGCAACTGCCAAACCCAAACTCGTCTATCGGATTTCCAGACAGAGAAGCGTGATTCGTCACTCCAGAGAACACGTCTCCACTGCTCTAGAGTCCAGTGCCGGAGTGCTTTACACCACTGCATCCGATGCTTATTTGCATTGCACTTGGTGATGTAAGGTTTGGATGCCAATTCCATGAAGCTCTCTACGCACTGTTCTTGAGCTAATCTGAAGGCCACATGAAGTTTGGAGGTCTGTAGCATTGACTCTGCAGAAAGTTGGTGACTTCTGCACACTGTGCACCTCAGCATGCGCTGATCCCACTCTGTGATTTTATGTGGCCTACCACTTCGTGGCTAAGTTGCTGTTGTTCCCAATTGCTTCCACTTATGATACCACTAAAAGTTGACCGTGGAATATTTATTAGTGAGG
This sequence comes from Megalobrama amblycephala, assembly GCF_018812025.1. NCBI lineage: Eukaryota > Metazoa > Chordata > Actinopteri > Cypriniformes > Xenocyprididae > Megalobrama > Megalobrama amblycephala. The sequence continues at coordinate 43,134,248 of NC_063045.1, read as the reverse complement.
AAATTTAAAAAAAAAGGATTTATTGCACAGGTGGCAACCTATCACGGTACCACGTTTGAATTCACTGAGCTCCTGAGAGCGACCCATTTTTCACAAATGTTTGTAGAAGCTGTCTGCATGCCTAGGTGCTTGATTTTGATCCCAATACTTTTGGCAATATAGTGTGTGTGTGTGTGTATATATATGTATGTGTGTGTGTGTGTGTGTGTGTGTAGTGACACGCTTTATTCGTGAATATTTATATTACTAATGACAAAATGCATGGATTTCTTCAAAGTGCCACTACTGCCCCATCTTTAATAGATAAGCATTTTGTAAATCCCATTTACACCTTACAGAGATTTGAGAATCAATTGTAAAAAGGTTATACTGCTGTTATATCTCTGTGGTAATTTTAACCACTGACTCTTCACATCCTCATCCTCAATCCTCAAAGAGAATTTGCTTTTGCAGAGCAGAAAACAACATCTTTTTGACATGTACACAACACAAACCTGGTACTGTGTTTGAGGGCGTGTCAAAGTAGATGTTGTTCACGGGCAGCCAATGAAGACCATAGCGGGCATTATGCAAATGTGTTACCACGGTACCTACGCAGGTCAATGAAATGAGACTGGAATTCCTGACAACTAGTTTAGGTGGTTCGGAGTCCATTTCTTTTTTCTTTTTCTTTATCTTTTTTTGGAGACAATAACTTTTATTGTGCACTTTTGATTTTACAACTTTGCAGACCGTTTACATTCACATACAGCTATATTACACACTGCATGAAAGGTAATATTCGAAAAAGCATAATGGGGCACTTTAACTTGATGTTGTCATTTGAACAACCACTCAGTAACTCCATTGATTTAAAGGGATTAGTTCATTCAAAAATGACAATTCTGTCATTTATTACTCACCCTCGTGTCATTCCGCATCCATAAGATCTTCATTCATCTTCGTAAAAAGACATTATTAAAGTACTCTATGTGACTCCAGTGGCTTAAACTCAATTTTATGAAGCAACATGAGTGCTTTGTTTGTGAAAAAAAAAAAAACGTAATTTACCAAAGCACTCACATCGCTTCATACAATTAAGTTTAAGCCACTAGAGTCACATGGAGTACTTTAATGATGTCTTTTTCCTACCTTTCTGGACCTTGGAGTGGTAGCTGTGTTGGATCTCAATGGAGAGACAGAAACCTCTCAGACATAAAAAAGAACTTAATTTGTGTTCTGAAGATGAACAAAGATCTTATGGATGTGGAACGACGCGAGGGTGAGTAATAAATGACAGAATGTTCATTTTTGGGTGAACTAACCCTTTAAGTCTCACCATTGTATGTATTTGATTCACTGAAAAATGACTCAGATTGACCCTGTAAAAAGACTGTTTGCATCTGCTTCTGTTGCGGTGCCGCTGAAAAAGTAGTTCTGTCCGCATCTGTAGAAAAACGCACATGCAAGAATTTTTAATAGAACTATGTCAATTTGGTCTTTGATTAAAAACCTTACCTATGTCATAGAATTAAGATATCTTGTTATTTTACTGTTTGTTCCCCCCCATTATTATTCACTTTTTATGCGTCAGAGAAACAAGCACACAACCATCCTTAGAATGTTGTCCTTGAACTTCCGATTTTACGATAGCTCTGTGTATTTCTTTGGCATCACTTGTGAAGAGTAATAAGCTGGTGAAGTGGATTTATTTATTGTAGAATTAACAAAAGTTATCATGAGTATTGTAATGTTTGAAGCGAATATCATAAATGTAAGTAGACTAGGAAGATTTTAAAATGAGCTGTTCATTCATAAATCCATAAGATCTTACCTTCATGATGTGGAAATATAAACTAGAAGACAGAACACAACTAGCGCAGCACTGAAAAGGGGCGGAGCTACATAAGGTCTATATAGCTATAAAAATTCTGCTCAAAATATGCCATGAATATGAAATTTACCACGACCTCATCCGTATCTCCAGCAACCCCACGTGGGTTTGTGACTGTGAGGTTGAGAACCTCTGGTGTGAAAGCACAGGGGTGAGGAACGTGGTACACGGAGTGAACGGCTCCTGAGAAAAAGCGCATGTGGTTGGTGGATTACAGGGAGTGTGTGTTAATGTAGCTGTCTGTGTGGCTCTGTCGGAATGGGGTCACTGGGTCTCAGCCCTATTTAATTAATTAGGGAACACTGGAATGGAAAATGAATAGCAATCAGAGGCTCACTAATTTCAGACCTGCCAATCAATAAGCCTTAGCACTGAATTCTCCTTCAGGGGCCTTAGTGGGTCTCATTTAGTGTTGAAATAGGATACCAAATGGGGGTGTGCCTGTATGTGTACATGTACATAAATATTCAAGACATGTATATCGAGAGTATGCAGACCAAGGGTTGTAAATGTGGTGAAAAGTTAATTGCACTTTCGCCCTTTTGCCACCAAACCTCCAATATAATATGTGGGCAAGCAGATAATCGAATCACTGCACCTATAGCAACTGTCAATCGACATAAAAACACTATGAAGAAACCATTTCAATTCACATCAACCCAGAAGAATCTGACCCACAGTAGCCACTGAAGAAATCCCAGTGTGCAGTACATAACAACAGCACTGTGCATAGCAACAACTGTCTCTCACATAGCAACCACACCACAGTGCATAGCAACCACTGGCAGCTCTTTGTGTATTCCCTGTTAGTTGCTTGCATTTGACGCTAGGTGAACTGCAGTGTCTTCTGTGACTCACCCGGTAGAGATTAACTCAAGTGTATCAAAACAAGTTTTGATTTGTTTTGTTTTTTAATTTCACTTACTGTAATCATTAAAGACTGCTTTTTTGTGTGCCTTCCTCTTGCAGATATTCGCTCATTGCCTGATGTTGCCATGACGGGAAACTGCAGCCAGGAGTGCAGCGAGCTTGGTCATTCAGATGCCTGTTGGATGCCCGGTCAGCCTTCGCCCGTCCGCAAGACCCGCAACCCCCCTAAACTGTCCACGTTTGTGCCTTATCAGGAGAGGGGGAGCCTGGGACGCCTGGCCAATGGGAGCGTGAGGCTGGGAGGAGAGGAGAACAGGCCACGCCTCCCACCTTCCCGTAGTGCCTACTCCAGTAGTGACCACACCCCCAGTGACCACGCCCCACTAGAGGAGGTGCCTCTAAGCGTGACATCAGAGTTCCCGCCTACCAGCCCCCCTTCCAATCACGCCTCAAAAAGAGAGATATACCTGTGAGATAACCACACCCACCATCTTTGATTGACACACATCAGAAGTTACAGAGACACGGTTGCGAAAAGAGAACATCGAATCTGCGACAAGATAAAATATCATTTGAATAGTGGCAAAATACACTATTGTCATCAGAGTAGATTTATTTATTTTATTTATTTATTCATTCATTCGTTCATACATCTATTTATTATCACTTTTAACACGTTATTTCTTTGAAACTATTTGTATACCATCAAAAACAACCGATAAATTCTTTCATGTGACTAACCGACTTTTAGCTTCACTAGCCTACAGAATGTTCATGGGTTCTTTTACTAGATTACCAAGTGCTGTAGTGGGCAGGAGATACTGCTGTAAAAGGGTCTTGAGCCACACACAGAGTGTCTAACACTCTTAACTTGATCCTGTCCTCAGAGGAGAGCAGTCTTTATACATGTAAAACGCTGTAAATACATTTGTATGGTGTATATATGAATATTACTATCCGGCTTGAGTTGAAAAATAGTAAAAAAATAAATAAAAAAAAAATAAGGTCAAAAGTTACATCTAAATCAGCCTGAACACCTGAAGTGTGTGTTGGTACTGCTGCTTTTGAGGGTCTGAACTTTTGTAATGGCCAGATGGGAACGTAACTAGACGAGCTGGAGTGAAGGTGGAAGATTTCCTGACGGTGCTCCGTGACCCTCGCTGTGCCCGTCTAGGGCCCAGATCCTCACCTGCTGTGCTCTATGTCCATGTGCACACTGAAACCGGTGTATAGTTTGTGTGTAGGTGTGCGTTTGGCGAGGGAGGGCGGTGGGTTTAACAGCGATTAACTCGCTATGACAGACCTTAACATATGCCGGTGTGTGCGTTTGTGCGTCAGGGGACCTACTGTCACGAAAAGTAACACATGTGGCTTCTGGCACATTAACACGCTATTCAACAGATGAGAATGTGCGTGCATACTTTTGTGTCATGTGGCAGAACTTGTGTTTTTTGGCACTGTGAATCTCTCCTGAACTCCCACGGTGTAGTGCAAACGCTGCCTGGCACTCGCAAAGACGCCTACGGCTCACACAGCACAGCCTCAGTGAGGAGGAGACCACCTGCCTACCCTCAAATTATCAGAATAGTTTCGTCCACAGACGCGCCTCATCTCCATCAAATGTTTTTTGCCACAACCATATTCACAGTCCTGTTTTCTTGGTTTACATCGTTTTTACGGTTTTAAATGACATCTTTGGGTCCTATTTAGACTTTGTTTGAAGAACAAATGTATTAATGCCTTAAAACAGTTGTATATAACAATCACAATGGACAAATTAGACTGATAATCCTGTCTTGTCTTTCGCATGTCAATTGTGCATGTTTTTCTTTTCCACGATCAAAAAATGACAAATGTTACAAACGATCACATCACCATATTTTGCCTATTTTCCACCACTTTTTTACATAAATGTTCTGTCCTCCATCAATATTTCTTCGGGTTGGTTGCTTTGTTTTCTTTTTTCTTTGACACTGTGCTGACTATCTAACCTTCTCTAAAGCTGTGTCTCCCGCCATGTTTGAGAGAATCTCTGGGGGACCATTTTGACAATGACTATCTAGTGTGCTCAAGGACCATATATCTGATGGACATTATCATTACTACTGCATCACCTCGATATCTCTACTTTTCCCGCACCTGCTGCAGCACAGTACCTGCCCAGATCCCGGTGCTTGGGCGAGCGCGTGTGTCTGCCGGGGGGTTGACGAGGTGTTCTGCAATGGGCATTTCCTTAATTAGGGTGAGTAATGAGTGTGGTGCAGTTGGCATATGCGAATACTCCAGCCCCCAAAGGAAGCACAGATTACGGAAAAGATCCCAGTCCGAACGCTTCAATTGTTTAGCGAGTCGCATTTTTCACTGCACTTACCTCACCGAATCGCGACTGCCTTCAGCACCTCTCGCCGAATAATTAAGGCTGAAACGTATGGAAATTACTGGACGTAGCCATGATTAAAGAAGGCGAATGATTATCCCACCCTAAGGAAAGAAAGCACATTATGCTGTTTTCGAAGCCATTTAGTGACTCTGATAGGGGGGGAAAAAATCCAGCGAGAGTCATGATCTAGTGTAATTAGCCCAGCTCGCTTTCCCTCCTCTCCACTGCAACCACGCTCTGCCCAGGCGAACGTGTGAGATCGCTGACCTGGACTTAACACGGCTAAAAGATAGAGATGACCACAAAACTCTACCACCACTTAAAGGCTTTCATCTATTCAAACTCTGAGTGAAGCAGGCTTTGACCTTCCTCCACTCTGATGCCAGCCTGAGTCAGATAGTCTGAATTGCAGGTTTCGACTCCTCTGGCTTCATCTCAGCTGTTTTATTCCTAGTAATTCTAAGGCTAGTCTCCTAGAGTCCTTGTGGCCAAAATGCCAGAGGACTGACGGAGGAATGTCCACTTCTCGTGGTTGTTTTTTAAACTGGTGTTTAGATTTGTGCTCTTTCGCTGTTAGATGTCTGGATGTGACGAGACGACCGTAACGAACGAGGGAGTCTTTTCTTCGTCCTTAGAGCGAGACTTTTCTTCATAGAATAACGAAAACTGGTGTTTGTGGTAAACATCTCTTAAAATGCGTTCTGTACATAGCTCTCCACATCCCCCGTGCGTGGTGTCAAGCAGGCGACGAGTTGAGCATGAATTCCAAAGATAATTGGTAGAAACCGTTTACTGTTCTTGCTGAAATGTTAGTGCCGGTTCAAAAACCTTTTCTTGAGAACAAAAGCAACGTTCACTGCACAAAACTCATCTTCACCGTTCACCCCAAACTGAAGACAGCTGCCTTGAAAGTATGTCTTTTGCAGGAGAGTTCAAAACTTGTTATCCTTAATTGTTGGTTATATTTATATAGGAATAAAAATGCTTGTGATGATCTGTTTTTGTACAGTTTTATGTACATGCAAGTGAAGCTTTTTAAATCTTACAACAAAAGCCGATGGCATATAAAAATCGTAAAGTGTTTATTGAGATGTGCACATCTTGCCTTGGATGGATCGATCTTTTTTGCAGAGTCAGTGTGAATGTGGCCGTCGTATGCCTGCACCGTAGTCATTCACTGGCTCCTGTCACAGAGGGCTTTATCAGATTTTATGTTTATTGTGAACAGTGGATTGTCCGATCCGACTTGTTTGTTTGATTCCCATGTGTTTTGTTTCGTTCTGTTTCCGCATGTTGAAAACAAACCCCTTGTAATAAGTCCTTGCAAAGTTTGTAATAAAATGAGTGAAGAAAAAAATCAACAAAGAAATACATTTGCTTGGTGAGTCATTGTTTAAGAATGAATCTAGGGACTGTGATCTCTCCATAAAGCTTTTTCATTAATAAAGCAAATTGATCTGACAAAGATATAAGACTCTTTTTTTTTCTCTCTCTCTCTCTCACGTTCTGGGTCTCTTCGCCTGTGTAAACAGAGAAAGAGGAAAAGGTTACAGTTCCGCCAGACTGACAGGAACTTAATAGAACAGAATAGCGAATGTGAGATCTAGTAATGTGAAGCTTTCACTTCACAAAAGCTGTCCATCAATATTAATGATCAAAAAACTCCAGACCCTGAATTTTCTCAGTCTCTGAAACCTAATTCTCTCCTCTACAAGAAGTTAAACCATTACACCCAAGACCTCCCAGTACTCGACAGCACAATAAAGACGAAGCCATAAAGATGATAACGCTGAGATGAAAGACAATAAATCAATCCAGCTTTCATTTGGTGCGCTGTCTTTATAGATATGCCACGACGTAATTCGCGCACCTCTGAAATGATAGCTTTCACAGATAAAAATAAATGGATGTGAGCCAGTGAACAAACGCTGGGAAAAGCGAGAACCATAAACAAGTTAAAAAGAATATCAAACGTACATGATGGAAAGTGAGGTAGATACTCAGAGCAAGTATGTGCGTAAAGAGACAAAATGTGAGAAATGCACGTTACACTGTCAAGCGTAAGATCAGGATAACGTTAGTTTAGAAGGCCAAACTGCCCTCTAATGGTCTTCAGGAGAACTACAACCGCCAAAAAAAAAAACGCCAGCACCAAGGCGAGGGATTAGTGTTTAATACCTGATACTCAACAGTCAGGATTAATGAATCAGATAGCCTTCCTTTCTGCTGGTGTTCTTCATCTTCTTGTTGACATCACCTACAGCGTACGCGTTCCCGCGGATGGCAGATGAAATGAGTGAAGCTGCATGAATAATAATTGAGATCTGGATGATAGTGGTTCTGGACCACATAGAAGCACATTTCGCAGACAGGGATGCTCGTAGCGGCTTATTTAACCGAGGCTGCGATGGGAGGACCCACTGAGTTTTTTTCATTAATCTCCTTCTAATGGATAGGTTTTCGCTTCACCTCGCACTCTGCGGGCTGAGCTTTAAAAGGAGCTCTTTCGCTGGTGTTTTGTTTACGTGCGGCTGGGGCATTTGTTTCTTGTTGCAGAGGGAGCCTAAGTAGAGAGGGTCTTTCTTCAAGATGAAACTACCCCCTCGGCTACAGCCTACTGTTGATCTGCCGTTGCCGTGGAAACCTGGCCCCTCTCTCTTTCTGTTCCTCACGCTCTCCCTCACCCACGCTCGTTCTCGCTCGCTTCGTTAAGCGCGGCGCTGCTGGCAATTAGAAGCAAAGCCAGCGGCGGGGACGGCTGCCTCTCAAATGTACTCTCCAATTAAACACTGTCAAATAACGGCGTTTCTCAAACCGCCGCCTCCCGCCGTCCCCTCCTATCACACTACACATTTGCACCTCTAAAAGAAAGATGGTTACAATCGTGCCAAAATAAGCAGGCGTGGAGATCGATGGGCACACAAATTCACGGCCTTTTCCGGCCGCATTTGTAATGATGCTAAAGGCGTCTTGTTTTTCCTGTAGCCACAAGGCGCAAAAAACGTGATTATTTTTTCATTCAGCAGAAAATGCATGTAACTGCAAGCCTTAAAAAGGTTTTCTCCACAGTATTGATTGCACATTTTTCAGGAAAGTGAGGTGTTTTACAGATCGTGGGCACTTAAGACTCATAGAAAATTGCTGGACTAAAGCCCTCTCATATTCAGCTATTTGTACTGCTGTCCTACATATCGACTCTCATACACTATAGACGTAATTGGTGCATTAAAATCAATGGCGCAATTTAAACAGCATCATCATTAAAAAGGTTTATGTGCAAAGTCAATAAGCACAGTGGAGATGTTTGGGAAACATCGCACATAAAAAAAAACTGCTCTCGGATCATACATGCATATCACACACTTACACTCCATTTTTGTTTGCACAAGATATACACTCCTTTGTTGCCTATTGTGTCAATAAAACGTCTCTTTGTCTCATTTAACACCTGATTACGTCCTACCTGAACTCAATCTTCCAATCATCTATGATCCCGAAACAGCCTAGAGCCATCCATCAGCCCTGACAAACACAGCGACCGTACGCCACACCTCATGGTAGTGCCTCCTCACCCGTTCATTGGGCCTAAACGCCCCCTTTCCACAGTTGCTTAGGCCTCAGGAGGCTTCTCCTGTATGTTCAAGTGGAAAATCACTTTTTGAATAACTACTTGTCCTTCTCACACTCGTTCACTGCCTCTTCTGTGGCATTCTGCTTGATAAAAATGGGGAGAGAGTTATAGTGTACTATAACAGTCACATTTGCCTAGTAGTCAAACAGGAGCTACAATTAAAAGTTATTTTATTAACCTGCGCTGTGCTTGTTTGTTAGGTTGTTGAAACGGGATTATTGAAATTTCAAAGACATGGCAGAGAGAGTCGAATCAACGGTGGCGTCAAGAGAGAGGTAGCTCAATACGTCCCACCTGCTGAGCACCAACACACACCTAGAGACTCGTTTGAATTCATTTTCTAATCCTGGAAACATGACACTTTAACATTAATCTAATTTACTGCAAGTCTCTGCCCAAATGGAATTAAAACAGCTTTTCAAACCACTGGCATACATGCATTCAACAATGTCTGAGTCACTTGCTGTATGTATTTTTATGCATGTGTGAATATTTATGTTCTGTACCTCAAGGTTTCATCTTTTATTTATATATATGAAAAGAATATTTCTGTGTAGAAAGTCACAGATTACTTAAACTAAAATTACAATTATTCTCATTTGTCATCTGTGTGCGACATCACACAAAAGGTACATTTTATAATGCATTATATACTGTTAAGGAACGTTATTATAAAATGATACTGATAGTTTATAGTGAAGAAATATAGGTTGTTACTAGACAAAGTTTCTACTTCATTCAGTAGCCTATTTAAATATGTCAGATGTGCAACACAATATAAAAACAATTCTGTTCCAATTAACATCCTAAAATGTTTTGTATATAAATGTGCAATATCACACGAGTAGCCGTGCGATATGGCTGTATATCAGCACTTCTGTGATTCGGCCGTAGGTAATCACAGTGTGCTGATATACAGCCATATCGCACAGCTACGAGTGTGATATTGCATTTATTCAACAGTTTGATGGCATGAGTGTGTAAATAAATAAGAAATAACAACGGAGTGTCTTTAAAACCCTCTTTTGTGCAGCACTACTTCCTTCTGCCACGGATTCAAATCTCAAGTTGTTAGTTTGACTAAGCCTCTTTTACTAATTCTAAGACGTCACTTTAGAACTAGTAACGAAGAAATGTTGAGTCCCTCCATTGAAACTCATTGAATTTTGTACAGTATGAGAGAGAGAGACAGAGAGCGAGCATTACCTGTGTCTGATATAACATTCATTCTTCAGGTCGATGTCCATAATATTATATCCATTATAAAAATTCGTTTGAATGTCTACTGAGGAAAGTGATCTCTATATTTTTTGTCCTTTTTACAGCTAAGGGAAAGTTCCTGTCAATTTAAAAGTCTCTTGCAACTGATTCATTGAATGAGTCTCATTCACTTGTAAAGTTTTGCCGCCATCTATTGGCATATTAATTTGAACTTTCACTTAGTCTCAGCCTCAGACGTCATGCCTGAATATCTGATGCATATGGCACACTTATCTGGAAACACTTTAGGAGTTTCTACAGGAGATGTGTGTGTTCTTTAACAGTCCACCTGGAAACAAATGCCGTGATGCCAAACCCCCTCATAGAAGAAGAACGTGGTCATGTTTACAACTGTGATAATGAGTGCATATCAGGGTCAACTATACGCTGGATTTTCAAAAGTATGTGAAGTTCGTAGCTCCATTGTTGCAGTAAACTTGCAAAACATTCTTGAATTAATAATTTATAGATGCACACCGGTCTGTTATTGTAGGGACATCGACTTTACACTTTCACGCCCCTAAATATGCCGCAGAACAAAACGAACTGTGATCGGTTGCATTACATGTCAGTCAAGCGTCCTCTTGGGCGGTCCTTGGCCAATGAAAGCTGCAATATAGTCCAGGGGCCTCATTTATAAAATGTTGCAGAGAAACCATTCTAAATTTGATCTTAGACCATTTCTCAGATGTGCGTACATGTGATTCATAGAATAAACGTACACACAGAAAACGAGCATACGCGTCTTTTTCAGATGTGAAATCTATAAATCGCAAATGATCTGGAACTTGAGTGCAGCTGAATGGTTTCAGTTCTCAGCATTGTAAACGACACCTAATTAATGTCATTTACATACAAACGATCACCAGTCATTGTCTAAATCCTTTCATTTAGAATGGTGACCTGCAAGAACAGCTTAGATTTCCAAAAACCTGCAGTAATCTGACAAGGAAAAGTGTGTACGTCTGCTCAGACCCTGATGTGGCGCTAAGCACTTTTCCATGTCAAAAAATGTTTTTATGAATATGAGCGTTGAAGTGGATTTAAGCGTACGCACATTCTAAAATAAAATCTGTGCACACGCATGCTTTATAAAGCAGTCAGTTTGAAGGTCTGGCTATGCGAGACTAATTTTCATTCAATCCATATTACACACTTATGGACCCTTTCTCAATACCAAATACAACATATTTATATAAAATAATATTTATGGAACAATAATATTTAAATTAACAACAATAGCCATTATAAATGACAAAAGAAAATAAACACAATTGTACAATTCAGTCAAATGTATAAAGTGTGCCATGGATAATAACCAAATGCCAAAAAATAAATAAATTAAATAAAATAAATGCTACAGTTAAGAATATATCGTTGGTGTCAGGTGGAAATCTTGTATCTCTATATGTCCTCATTATTGTTTTATTTCTTTTTTTTTTTTTTTTTAAATCAATACTATTGGTCACCCTTTATGTCTGTATGTGGGTTTTAGAAATATTTAATGAATGAAAAGGGTTTTAAAGACATTGTGACAAAACCTAATAACTCCATTGGATCTTCAATTTAATTCAGTTCATATTGCTTTATTGGCATGACATACTTAGGTACATATTGCCAAAGCATTGCATAAAGCAAAACAAGAACAAAATACATTATATATATATATATATATATATATATATATATATATATATATATATATATATATATATATATATATATATTGTATACATATTAATAGTATTATAATGTGGATGTGTTCACTCAGTACCTCTTGGTTTGTGGCATTTACAAATATGATGTGCTACTAAAGAGGAAGAAGGTCCTTCACCAAGTGATATTTTCAGTTTGTCAGTTTCATGGAGTGACTGGAACTCATAAATAATCTGCTGTTTTTGACTGTACAGTGAGTCTCTAAAGGATGTGTATTTGTCACAGTGGAGAATAAAGTGTGCCTCCATCTCAACTGCTCCTGATCTACATTCATTACAGATTCACTCTTCTTTAGGTAACCATACCTTCTTATGTTGTCCTCTTTCTATCACCAGCTGGTGGTCACTAAGTCTGTACTTAGTTAAGTAGTTAAGTACTGCTGGCCATTTTAAGGACTGTCTCAATGGCGGAATCCTACCAGTGCACTAAAACGTTTGCTACCTAAAAGGTCCCACAATGCACCGTGAAAACCAGGGAGCATCGGAAGTTCTGAAGTGCAAAACATAAATCACATGAGCCAGCTCACTACACTTAATGGCACACGATAGATGTTTTATTTATTTTAAAACAAAGCATTATTTAATTATATTTCAGCATAAACATACAGACAGGTCATGAACATAATCTAGCTAATATTTATAATTTATTTATGGCTAAGATGTTGCACACATGTAACAAGCAGAGTATTTAATGTAGCCACTTTAAATAACATTAAAAAATAATGCCAGAAAGATATCAGTTCTGCTGTTGTTCATAAATACCAGTAGTGATGTTGTACAATCAGAACATTGTCAAGTCAAAGTCAGTGTCCCAATGTGTAGTGAGACAGGGTCTTTACTATCCTTACTAGTGCCCGATTTCATGTACATGATATACTAATTCACGACCTAGGAAGCTATGGAGATGATTGAGACGCACCCTGGGTCCTTGTCACATCACTGTGGTTATCTTCAGGCTTTGTGCGATGCCTCAAAGTAATTCAAATCTAATGACACCAGCTGGGGGCAACACGGTCAGTTATGGAAGTGATGTCTGTGTGTGTGAGCTACCATAATTTGTGTCAAATTCTGTGCTTGTCCTAATCCACATATAATGATGGAAATCCACATAAGCCCAAATCTCCAACAATCTTTTGGCATTTTAACCAAAGGTTAAAGGCAAAGGTTAAAGGTTTGGCTTATTAGCATGGCTTGTTAGCCCCTGCTGGTAGACATTGTAACTACACCATCTGGCTGCATTGATTTCCCTTCTCCATTAAGGCTCCCGGAAACTATCATGGCACTTTCAATCACCTCGCAGTGCAGCCATATTAATTATTCCACTCCAGCTGATCATTATGATTTAGACCATAATGTACAGTAGTATGATGTTGTTTTATCACATGAGTGAAGTTTTGCTCTCATACATCTGGTTAGTGTCTTAAAAGCCTTGACACCCTGTAGAAAAGAAAAAAACAAACAAACACTGAGCTATACCAATAAACACATTTTTAATGTGTGGCAGAAAATAATTTTAATTATCCTGCAATTTAGACAGGTTAGTAAATTTCAATTTCATGTTTCTGTATCACATGACACATCGCATTAAGCATGGCAAAAAATTAGGTTGTTCTTTGCCGACAGGTGTTAATTAATGTTAATAAATCACTATTTACACCCTGGCTTTTATTTGCAAACTGATGATTTATATATATATATATATATATATATATATATATATATATATATATATATATATATATATATATATATATATATATATATATATATATCCACTTTTAATACTATATGGCACCATTTTTTTTTTTTTTTTTAGTGTACATCATTACCTCCCCCCAGATATTTTTAGCCATTTTTGTGGAAAATTCCATTACAGATTCCACTAATCTGAAGAAAAAAACTCATATCTCAGAGGACATTTCCTTTTTATTTAAGAAATCATTTAGACAAGTGTGTGTTTGATAATACCTTTCAGCTCCAGTAGCACATTGTGTATTTCTGCATCTGTGAATCCTCCGTTACATCTACACTTGTGGGCAGCCGTTGTTTTGTTTTTTCTCTCTAGTCCTATGGGAAAGAGGTCCAGACAGGCTATAAAGTTTCTTTTTTTTTCAGTATTAACTGTAGCCTAAAAGGAAAGTTAGATAAACTTCTTAAATCAAGAAAAGATTCGATATTGCAACGAGAAGATTCTCCCGTGAGAAACTCACTTAGCAACCTCAGACAAAGTGGATAGAAGCAGATGCTCATGAGGTAGATAGTAAAGGCAAGAAAATGGAGAGCAAAGAAAAGATGGATCTTTTGTTGTAAACACAGGGGGTGCAATTAAACATCATGTGTACATCTGCTCTGAACGATTTTATTGAAGGCCATACGGAGTTAGTACAAAACATGCCGCTAATGGTAGAGAGAAGTGGTTTATTTGGGAAGGAGATCAGTTGAGAGCCTAATCAGAGCTGCTTTTACATATTTATCTTGTGTGAGTAGGGCCGGATTATTTCAACACCGTTATGTGTAGAAACATTGTTTGCATTTATTCTAGAGGTTTTCAGATATTGTAATGCACCTGAATAAGCTATAGTGCTTCCTCTGCCTCTAAGGGTGCAGAGGCGGCTCTCCTGCACTTGCTTTAAGGCTTTGTAAAGACAGTCAGGGTACAGTTGGAAAACACAGCGTTTTGTTGAGAAATGTTGTAGCTGCTGGGGAGAGCAGAACTGGCAGTTCCCAGAAAAGAAGAGACAGGCTACATGATGGAGTGGGGAAGGGGGCTCTCATTTAGAAGATGAATACTGACAGGCAGTCTCCCGCCGGACCTGCTCCTTCTGTCCGACGTGAAACCTAAAGGAGAAGCTCTCTTGATTAAGCACACACCTGGGCGGCTGAGTGGCATCAGCTGATCTCAGCCGTGGGAGCCTCTTATCAACCCCAGTCACTCATTTTCTGCTCTTTCAATCCTTCCGTATCAAAGTATAATTGCCGTGCTGTTGGACTAAGTCTGCGGTTATATCTCAGGCATTGGGGAACGGTCTCACCTGTTTGCCAACTGCTGAGGTTGGGTGCACGTGATTAGGGAGAAAAGCGAGCTCGTCTCGGTGGATAATGCAAAGCGCTTTTGATTTACTCCACCAATGTAGCCTTGAAATGTTTTGTTTGTGAAGCGCACTCTGTGAATTTTTTTTTTTTTTATCTTCTCCGATCCACCACAACTCGAGTTCCAGCATGTGCATCTTGGCCTATAGTGAAAGAGAAATAAAATACATTACCGCTTTAATGATAGGCACAGCCATTAATGACAGGCACTTCCCAGTGTCGCTTACCGTCTACCTTGGATAAAAAACATACAATCCTCCCTCTCGCTCAAGCTCTGATCTTGTAGTCTCATTAAAGCTCACATTTTTCCTCCACTCTCCCTTCTGAATAAAACTTTCTTCCTTTCGCAATCAATTCCCTTCTAATTAAATCTACCCTTTCTTTTGTCCGTCATCTAATTAAGAGGCTCCCATTCACTTTTCTATATGTCGATCCACTTAGCAGCACATAAAAAATCTCACCTTTTTCTCTATTCGCAGCTCTCTCTGGAAAGTTTCAGCCTCTACAACCCGAAGCTCTCCTCTGAAGACAATTCTTTCGTCCTTCCTCTTCTCATGTCCGCTGTAAATTGGACTGAGAGTTGTTGGTAATTGAAGATCATTGTCTCCCTCCTCAGGCAGCGAGGCTTCGCCGTAGCCCTAACAATACACCTCTCTCCCTCGGCATCCAGCCAATTTCAGCCCATCCACTTTGTTGCTTCCCAGACTGGATCTTCTAAAGCCATGTGGAATTGGAGGTTCCATCTCACACCCAGAGTGCAGAGTCACTTTTTTTGGCTGGTTTTCTTCCACCATCCTCTGTGCCGGACCCGTATCTCCCAGGAGAAGTATCTCTCCCAGTTCACTAACTCACAGACCTGACTTACTGTGTTTTCAGACAAGAACTACACACACCAGGCCTGGCTGTCCAATTACGATAGTGCAGATTGTGCCTCAAAACAACAACACATTGAATTCAAGATAATGGCGAGTTTCAAAGCCATTATTCAGCGCATGATGTGTTTTTGAAGAAACGGTTGAGGGGCTTTGAATAGTCTCGGTAAAAAAAATAAAGCATATGTTTTGGGTGCCACATGCTGTCACATTTCTTCTCTTCCACTCTCCATAAATTTGTTCTTTTGTTGCCAGGAGACAGAAAGTCTTTTGTTCTGGGGAGGAAATTGGGGAAAAGTGAGACTTGATAACCTCTCAGCTGAACTCCCAAAGATTTCATGATGGAATGGAGAATATTCTCCAGAGGATGTGTTGACTTCATAAAGAGTTTTAAAGTGTGAAAATGAGCCATTTTTTTTTTCGAGCAACACTAATCATGTAATGTAAAAGTGCTCTATTGTCGGAGAGAAGCAGGAAGTCAAATGCATTTTAAATTTATTTCTTACACTAAAACTGACATGTTTCACTTTTATAATGAGTACTCCCTTCACACTTGACTAAACTTGTATTTCCTTTTTGTTCTTGTGAGATGGAGGATGCCAGCGGAGCTCTCCTCTCTCTCTTTCTCATCACTGTGAATGTGTCTGAAGTAAAGCTGACGAGTGCGGTCAAGTTTCTCAGACATAGTCAGAAAATTAAAATGAATAAAGCAGCTACATCCAAAGTCAATTATTCCAGAGCTGTTGTTTGTGTTAGTATAATTCTGTAAGAAAAAAACAGAGGTTGTGACAGAGAACAAGATAATACATGAGTAGCAATGGACCTTATTCAGGAGAGACACCCTATTTCATTTCCGCAAATGAAAACAATACAGTGAAGGATAGACGTACAGTCTGTTCAATGGGTTGTACTGTTGTGTCGATCAGCGACGGTCTTGCCGTAGAAGACAACAGGATGGAGGTTAAATTATGAGCTTGTATACAAATTTTCACAACAGGGAGAATACTTACATATTTTGTCTATACACAGCAAAATCCCCAGAGTTAAATCAACTCTGCTCAGAATACATATGGTCCCTCTCTAAATAGTGTTAAAATAACACTAAAGCAGAGTTAAATTTAATGAGATTATTAAGCAATTAATGAAATAATGATTGTGCATTAGTGATGAACACCTGCTGTTAACAAGAATCGCTGAATAAATAAGAAAAAACACAAGAACTACAAATGACATAAGTCACAGCCTTATTAATTGCTTAATTATCTCATTAACTTTAACTCTGCTTCAGTGTTACTTTAACACTATTTATTTACATATGTACTTTGAGCAGAGTTGATTTTGCTGTGTATTATGTATATATTATATATTTTTATATACATTTTTAGAAGTATACAATAAATGGCCATGTACAAGATCTATGTCTAATACAACTCTGTGTTTTCGGCAATGTAAAATTATGAATATTTCTATCCAGTACGTGTGTGACCACAAATGATTTTGCCAAGCCTCCTAAAAGCATGGAGGCAAGGAGAAATGAAACAGAAGTAAAAAATTAACATATATAATTATATTTCCTGTGTATCAGGGATGGCCTGCTGGCCAGTGTGTAATTATAATAACTGTGTAATTTCCAGCTATTATCGAAGATTTTATTTGTAAAGTACACTAATTTGTGCTAAAAAGCATTTATTTGTGTGAAAACTGTATAATAATAAATAATATTTGTAGATAATTAAAAACAAATATTTATATAGATAAACATAGAATTAGATTTTTAAAATTATAAATTTAAATTCATAAAAAAAAACTTTATATGTACATATATGTACAATTTATTCTTTTATTTTTTTTAAAAATCGATTATGTACACACATATATACACACATAGCCTATATATTTACAAACTTTTATGTTAGATGTGATTAATCGATTTGACAGCAATATTATACATACATACTATTTTAGAGATTGAAACAACTCAAAATAGGCTACCCAAAATGTTTGGTGGTCCAGAGCTGATGCTGATCATTCAACTGACACAATGTGAGAAAAATACCATGAAAATCAGGCAGTATAAGACAGTAGAACAAGATCAAACATGGCATACCTTGAATGAGACCATATTGCTGAAAGGTTTCAGTTATGCAAGGCAGAAGACTCTCTCACCTCTATTCCTCAGAAGGTGGTGTAATCTCTCTTCATGGTGAGGTAACTTTAATGGCCTGTTGTGGTTTAGGCTGTTTTGTGGCGGTTTCGGGGCGTTTACTCGCAGAAGCGGGTGACAAATAGCATGCGTTCCTCGCGTCAGTCGTGCGATAGGGCCACTCATGCAAAGCAATGTTTCCGGCTGCTTCAAATGAGATTCATATCATGAACGAACACTCTCTTACCTTACAGCACAGAGAGAAAATGGTCCAGTGCTAACCCTCTCCCAGCGGCTTTATAAAGAGGTGATCTTGAGGGAAAAAAAACCCACTTAAGCTTCGGGTTTGGGGATGAGATGAATTCATCATTTTATAGGCCTGCATAAATGAAAGGATTTCTGTGAGATAACCTGCTTCGTCTATTTTCACCCATAAAATTCAAACCTAAAAATGAATTATGAACGGAGTCTATTACTCTCCATATTGCAAATACAGAGCCTCAATCATCCTATGACCAGATCAAATGTTCAAAGATGCCATCATTTTAATATATGCCTATAATTCTTTCAGAAGACAGTCACTAGTTTTGAAGAAAAAAAGTATATGCATAGATATAATAAGGCATTCTTATATAAATGTTTAACCTCATGCTAAAAAGTCTATATTTAAGCATATACATCTTGGGCCGTTGTCTAGGGCACTATCTTGCAACCGTCTATTTACCAAGCCATTTTAATACAGTCCGGGCATATGAATGATCTGAAGATAGGTTCAGATTCTAGGTTCAGATTCATCTAGGTTCTAGATGAAACCCCCCCCATCTAGTCTTAAATCTCCCTTAAAAAAATAAAAAAATAAAAAAAAGTAAAGTTACCATGAAATCAAAATTGACAATTCCCACAAATCACAAATCCCACCTTGCATTTTCCTCATTCCAGAAGCCGTTTCACTCAGATATACGTCACAACAGAGAAGAAAAAACTGTCATAACTTCTGTTTCATGGCGACTTTAAAAGGCTACTAAGAAGAAACATTAATACGGGATGTAATTTGAAATTTAAAATTATGCTAAAGTTACTTAAATGTAAAATGTTATGATCTATTTAACAACATTAACTTACAATAGTCAAAGATGACTGCTCTTATTGCTCACATTTTCACTAGAGCAGACCGCATATATCATGTCAGCGTCTGCCACATTATGCAACAAAAGCTGTTGGGCTCATGAATATTAATCACGTTGTCTGCATTCATCCAAAGTGATTTGCTGAAATCAAAATGCAGATGGTGAAAAGTGAGCACTAGCCAATGGGATATCACTTCTGCGTTATTCCCGCCCACTGCCGAAGCAACCAGCTGGCTGAAGCTTCTACATTTAGAATTCCCTCAAGTTGTTTGCGATTACACAAAGTAAACTTTCCTCAGAAAGTAAGAGGACCTGAGAAACAGTTTCCCCTCACAATATTTCAGCAATGACTTGCCCGTTTCTAGAGAAGGGTCTGTTTGGATCCTCCAGTACTAAAAACTACACCCCTACAAGTTACACCTACTAATACAAGTTACGCAAAGAAGTGTGGATGTCATTGACTGAAACAATCTTTTCAAGTACATTTATTTCGTGTTTTATGCATGAAATGTTTGTAAGGCTAAATTAAATTGCTTTTGAATCTTATGAAGTATGAAATAACAGCTATTAGTAAAACATAAAAGAAATTATACAATAAAATACAGACCTATGGTAATTAGAGCTAAAATCCTATCCCCTACACAAAACCATACACTAACCCTAGGGTCAAAACCCGACTGCCAATCAATGTAATACGATCTGTATTCCTTATCACTAGGTGGTGATAGTGAAGTTTAAAAAAGCAAGTATAAAGAGTGGTACTAGTGAGGACATGGAGGTGCTAATTGGCTGTTTCATTTGTAGGGGACATAACCTGTAGAGATGCGGTTTGTAGAACTGCAGGACACAGTCAGACACTTGCGTTTCTGGGCTCTTTTAGCGGTGACAATTCACAAATATATGGATTTAGTTTTCTGATGAATCGCTAATGAATCGTTTGATCGGTTAAGCAAATTGGTTTGCAATTCAGTCTGAATGAGTCAGACATCACGCTCTGAATCGGTTGTATTCTCTTTAATCGTTTGGTTTCCACACTCCCCAACACAATGGTACCGCGAGAGAGAGCAGACAGCCACTGCTTTGTAACACAGGAGAATAAAAATAGTACTGGATGAAGAAGATAGTCTATTTCCATGCATCCCATCATTTGGCAGCCAAGGATAAGGCTTCATGAAGTTCAGAATCTGTTGGTGAATGACTTTGTAAAGACATTTGCTAACGATTAGTGTCAAAACACTACACAAAAATCCTAGATACCTTGCCAATTTTACCTTAAATATGAATATGTAATCATATCATACTATTGTATATCAAAGTAATTTTGAGACTTCTGTTTCACATGATTACGTTTAAGTTAACAGTAGTTAACATGAACTATCAATGAAAAATAATTCTAAAGAATTTCTTAAAGGGATAGTTCACCCAAAAATTAAAATTTGATGTTTATCTGCTTACCCCCAGCACATCCAAGATGTAAGTGACTTTGTTTCTTCAGTAGAACACAAATGATGATTTTTAACTCCAACCGTTGCCATCTGTCAGCCGTATAATGTGTGTCAATGGGAACTTCGTCTATAAGAGTCAAAAAAACATGACAGACAAATCCAAATTAAACCCTGCGGCTCGTGACGACACATTAATGTCCTAAGACACGAAACGATTGGTTTGTGCGATAAACCGAACAGTATTTATATAATTTTTTACCTTTAAAACACCACTATGTCCAACTGCGTTCATCACTCGGTTAGTGAGGTCTGATCATGCTCTGACAACGGAAGTGATGTCTCGTTCTTATACTTCAATGAGTGCGAGACAGAGCGCGATCAGACCTCACTAACCGGATGTGGAGAGCAGTTGGACATAATGGTGTATTAGAGGTAAAAAATTACATAAATACTGTTCGGTTTCTCGCACAAACCGATCGTTTCGTGTCTTAGGACATCAATGTGTCGTCACGAGCCGCAGGGTTAAATTTGGATTTGTCTGTCGTGTTTTATTGACTCTTCTGGTGCGTTCACACCAGACGCAAATGAAGCATTAAGCGTGAATGACTTAAATGTTAAGTCAACGCAAAGACGCGAATAGACATCCTGCGGCGCAAATGACGTGATTCGTGCAAATAGAGCGTTTCAGGCGTTTGACGTGTGTAACGCGTGATTCGCGCGAGTTGAAAATCTGAACTTTGGCGAAAAAATAAATAAATAAATAAAATAAATAAATAAATAATATATATTATTATATATATATATATACACACACATATTGAGACTACAAGCTAGCTAAAGCTGGCAAATTGAGCTATTCAAAGTATTTTACAACTACTTTCCTGCTGATGAGTTGATGTGTTTATTCAGAGGAAGTGTGCAGAAACAAGACGAGCCGCCTGGCAGAAGCCCCTCTCATGACGCGAATTTGCGTCTGTTATGAAGTGAATTTCACGCGTGAACAAAGCGAGTATACTCAAAACGTTCAAGCGTCCAACTATGCACAAATAGGGCAATTTATTCGCGCAAGTCGCGTCTGGCGTGAACGCCCCATTATAGACAAAGTTCCCATTGACACGCATTATACGACTGACAGACGGCAATGGTTAAAAATCATCATTTGTGTTCTACTGAAGAAACAAAGTCACCTACATCTTGGATACGCTGGGGGTAAGCAGATAAACATCAAATTTAAATTTTTGGGTGAACTATCCCTTTAATCTTAGTTAATGTTAAAGCTGCAGTCTGCAACTTTTTTTGTGTTAAAAATGTACAAAAATTATATAATGAGAATATACAACATGAATCCATTTTTCAAACCATGTTTTTGTCTTATCCTGGTAGGACTCGTCGCAGAGTATCACAGTAACTGCGTGACTCGCCATAGACATACACAGAGAAAAGTAGCTCCGGCTAGAATGTTCCTCTGCAAGACATGTGCAGTTCTGTTTATTAACCGCTAGAGGGCCAAAAATCACGGACACCAGCTTTAATGTCAACATCTACTAATACATTATTAAAAGCCTAATTTAAGCCTAGCTAATGTTAAAGGATTAGTTCACTTTACAATGAAAATTACCCTAAGATTTACTGACCCTCAAACCATCCTAGGTGTATATGACTTTTTTCTTTCTGATGAACACAATCAGAGGTATATTAATACATATCCTGATGCATCCGAGCTTTATAATGGCAGCAAACGGGACCAATGAGTATGAGCTGAAGAAAGTAATCCATCCATCATAAACGTACTCCGCAACATCAGTTAGGCTATTTTCGTAAGTTGAATGGCATTCTTAGTACATGTATAAAAATTTTGAACTCCGAGAGGCGTTACACTTTCTTCATAAGTTGAATGTGGAAAGCGGTCTGGTGGAGGCTAGATATTTTACTTTATATCTTGTTAAATATGGATATTTTTCTTACACAAAAGCATTGCTTCTCTTCAGAAGGAATTTATTAACACCCCGGTGCCATGTGGAATATGTTTATGATGAATGGATGCACTTTCTTGAGCTTCATACTCGTTATAAAGCTGGGATGCGTCAGGATATATATTAATATATCTCCGATTGTGTTCATCAGAAAGAAGAAAGTCATATACACTAAGGATGGCTTGAGGGTCAGTAAATCTTGGGGTAATTTTCATTTTAAAGTGAACTAATCCTTTAACAAAGATTAATAAATACTGTAACATGTATTGCTCAATGTTAGTTAATGCATTAACTAATGTTAACTAATGGCACCTTTAATGGCATTCTTAGTTATATTTAAACAAAACAGAAGATAAAAAAATGACGTGTTTAATGTGAATGGTTTTGCCAGGTAATTTAATAGATTTTTAATGAGACGTGTTTGAGTTCACATTGAAATCTTTGATTTTCGTATCTTGGCAAATCTGAACACAGTTTTTGATGTTGTTGAGAGTTGTTTTCCCTGACAGCACATCTGAGAGATGTCAGAAGAATTTTCTATTTGCTGCACTATTTAATGTGTAATTGTCTAGGAGAAACCACTGAGATGGAAGAGATCTTTTCCTTTCTATATACAGACAGTCCTTACAGGCCTCACATGGAGCCGCCGTGGACTCTTCTCTCGTTTCTGCCCCCCGCACCCTCCCTCCACTCATTTGTACATCATTATTCGCTAAGGGCTAGGTTCATCCCACCCCCTCCCTGTGGTTTACACCAGAGATAATTGGAGGAAAACTCAGCACAGATCAGCCAATGTGGATCTAATTGTCCGCTCACCCTGGACTGTGCTCCTTGCCTCAGAGAAACCTGCACACAAACAGTGCCCTGTCAGGAGTAATTCAAAATAATATATGATGATCTTTTATGCTAGTTTAAATTAAAACCTTTGGTGCTCAAATTAAAGATTTCGTTTGACCTAGTCCCCTCTTTCTCATTGGTCATCTTTGTTACTCTCTGGTAGCTATAAACACGAAAGTGAGAGTCCATTTGTCTATGTTCTGACTACCCTGTCTTTTCTCATAGGCGAAGTCACAAAGGAAGGAAGGAAAATACCGAGTGAAGATGCAGGTTTGAAAACGAGAAATGAGGTCGTAAAACAAGTCACCGTCATCCTTGCTGCATTATCTGACAGCACTGGCAAAAAAAAAAAAAGCTTAATTTCACGTCGAGCATGTTTGTGCTTTTGCGGGGCGCTGCTGTGATTCGCTGAGGGCATGAGACGAGAGCAGAGAGCTGGGAATAAACCAAGCAGGATGTCATCTGTCACAGAATGCCAGCAAGGTGACAGACAGCCACCCGTGGCACTTTATTATCAGTGGGTGTAGTTATGAAAATTATAGCTGTGCTTCAAACAAACGGAGCATAATTCATGTCAAACTGCTCCGCAAGTTAAAAAATCATATTTTATAGATGGAGAATTGTTTACTGATTGTCGAGGAAGACGCTCTGTTTTGACAATCTGCAAATGATACAGTAGTATTCTTTCTTTTTTGCTTTTTAAGGTGGTTGTGAAATCCTGAGCCTGTTGTTGGACATCAGTCTTTATTAGATGGTGAAAACATGAAAGTGCTTGTGGGCTTTTGATGAATGGATGCACTGACCGCCTCTGTGGTTCATTTACGTTGGTGGCCAGTAGACTGATATCATACAGGAGTTTGTTGTTGTTGTTTTAAAGGAATATTCCTTAAAGGGATATTCAATACAAGTTCAGCTATTGAAAGCATTTGTTGCATATTTGTAGCATGCGATTACCGCTTATAATAATTTCGACTTGTCAAGGTTACAGTGAGGACCTTACAATGGAAGGAGTTGTAAAGCTGTCGAAATATTCATTATTTAGGGTATTAGCTTTTGGCATTGCTATGTCATGGCAACAATGTTGTAAAACTGGATATACACTACAATTCAAAATTTTGGGGTCAGTAGGTTATTTGGGTGTTTTTTTTTTTTTTTTTAAGAAATTAATACTTTTATTTAGCAAGGATGCATTAAACTGGTCAAAAGTGACAGTAAAGACATTTATAATGTTATTAAAGATTTCTATTTCAAATATATGTGCACCGTATATAAGTGCGCCATATATAAAGTTATTGTCTCTCAAAAGTAAGAATCAACTCAGAGTCAATTAAACAAGTCATTTGTAAAACGAATCCCAAGCCGTTTCTTTATGACGTCAGAACGAAACATTAACATATTGTCTGCCCAGTTGTTGCGCGTGCAGACGCCAGGGAAAAATCTTTTTTTCAACAATACCACAGCAGTACAATCTTTTGTTGTGTTCCCATCATTTTACTGACGACTGCTTCTCAAACCTTGGGGAGTTTAACGCAGGTTTCACAAAATGCTTGGTCTTAAAATATGGATCAATGCCCAGTTTATTTGGACCAGCTTGCTCCTCTGAATCTCAACCTGTAAGGTTATATGTTTATATTTTCTAGCAATCTTTCAAAATTTTTAGTTTTGCATGTTATGTTGTGTAACATATACAGTGCTCAGCGTAAATAAGTGGGGTGTCCCTTTGAAAAGTAATATTTTAAACAATATCTCAATGAAAACAAAAACTATTTCCAAACTGTTGACAAGACTAAGTTTAATATAATATCTGTTTAACTCATAACATGAAAGTAAGGTTAATAATATAACTTAGATTACACATTTTTTCAGTTTTACTCAAATTAGGGTGATGCAAAAATGAGTACACCCCACAACAAAAACTACTACATCTAGTACTTTGTATGGCCTCCATGATTTTTAATGACAGCACCAAGTCTTCTAGGCATGATGAACAAGTTGGCGACATTTTGCAACATCTATCTTTTTCCATTCTTCAAGAATGACCTCTATTAGAGACTGGATGCTGGATGGAGAGTGATGCTCAACTAGTCTCTTCAGAATTCCTCATAGGTGTCCGATTGGGTTCAGATCAGGAGCCACTGAATCACTTTCACCCTGTTCTTCTTCAGAAATCCAGCAGTGGCCAGATGTGTGTTTAGCCTCATTGTCATGTTGGAAAAGCGCACAACGAACAATGGCACGGATTGATGGTAGCATCTTCTTTATCGGTATAGAGCAGTACATCTGTGAATTCATAATGCAGCAGCCCTACATAAGGACACTGCCACCACCATGTTTCACTGTAGGCACCATGTATTTTTCTTTGTATTCCTCACCTTTGTGAAGCCATACAGTTTTGAAGTCATCAGTTCCAAAAACATTTATCTTGGTCTCATCACTCCAGAGTATAGAGTCCCAGTAGTCTTCATCTTTGTCAGCATGGGCCCTGGCAAACTCTAGGCGGGTTTTTATTTTTTTGCCTGGGATTTAGAAGAGGCTTCTTTCGTGGACGGCACCCATGCATGCCATTCCTCTGCAGTGTACGCCATATTGTGTCACGGGAAATAATCACCCCAGTTTGGCTTTCTACTTCTTTAGAAAACTGCAGTGAACTTGCATACCGATTTATTCAACCCTTCTCATCAGAAGACGCTCCTGTCGAGGTGTTAAATTCCGTGGACGACCTGGACGTCTCTGTGGGATGGTTGCAGTTCCATCCTTTTAAAATTTTTGTACCACTTTTGCTACAGTATTCTGACTGATAAGTAAAGCTTTGCTGATCTTCTTGTAGCCTTCACCTTTCAAGTGTAAAGAAATTATGTTCTTTCTAAGGTCTTGTGACATTTCTCTTCCATGTGGTGCCATTGCTGACAGCATGAAATGGGAAGGGGTTTTAACATCCTTTTATAGTCAACTGTCTGCTGGACACCTATGTAATGAATAATTAGTTTCACCTGTGGTTGAATTTTTGTTAAATTAGACATTTGTAGTCTAAAATTTAGCTTTGCTCCACAGACTTTCAGTGGGGTGTACTCATTTTTGCATCACCCTGATTTGAGTAAAACTGAAAATTTGTTCTCTAAGTTATGTTATTAACCTTACTTTCATGTTATAAGTTAAACAGATGTTATATAAAACTTAGTCTTGTCAACATTTTGGAAATTGTTTTTTGTGTTCATTGAGATATTGTTTAAAATGCTACTTTTCAAAGGGGGTGTACTCATTTACGCTGAGCACTGTACACTAGTCTGTATGTCTCCTGCTAACTGGCTAACTCACATTTCTGTAGTTCTGCTATTCAGATTAGAGCCCGACCGATATGGATTTTTGGGGGCCGATGCCGATGCCGATATTAACTCGAAAAGAGCCGATTTATAAGCCGATATTTTGATTTTGAAAATAAACTGGATATTAGACCCATTTCCTATAAACTACACTTACACAACATTCAATAGCAAAATATCTGCCTGTTCTATGTATGTGGGCTGTATAAACCATTTTCCAGAAGGGATTATGTTAAAAAAAAGCTTAGATTACAGTCTCAATGACTAAACAATTGCACATCAAAAGTATATATTTTTTAATGATCAAAAAACAGTCTGGTTTTAAACATTTAACAGTTTTACTTACTTCCAGTTGAAGCTGGTTTTAACAGTCTGTGTGTGTATACTGTAAATAAATTATAATACTAAAGTTAAAGTAAAAGAGCTATACCAAACAAATTCAATATTCCACAAAACCATGTCAATGAATTGAAAATAAAATTAAAATAAGTTAAATGGGAAACACTGCAGATATATTTAGAATAAGTTAAACGCTAACGTTATAGTTTGACCTCTTATTAACGTTCGCGCTCTTCCACTGATAAACATGGTATTAGCTTTGTGGCTAATCTAATATAGCAATGCATTAGCGGCTGTAAGTGATGTTACAGAATATTTAGAAGTGATAATGATAGGACCGTTAGCTAGAACTAACACACTGTTTTTATATACAGTGTATGAACTGGTAACACTTTAGAATAATGGTCATTAGTTAACATTAGTTAACTACATTAGTTAACATGAACTAATAATGAACTGCACTTATAAAGCATTTATTTATCTTTGTTAATGTTAATTTCAACATTTACTAATACATTATTAAAATCTTGTTAACATTAGTTAATGCACCGTAAACTAACATGAACAAACCATGAACAGCTGTATTTTTATTAACTTATGTTAACAAAAATGAACAAATACTGTAACAAATGAACTGCTCATGGTTAGTTCATGTTAGTTAATACATTAATGTTAACTAATGACCATTATTCTAAAGTGTTACCTATGAACTAAATCTACAATCATTTCACATGACGAAAGACAGACGGTGCGTTCCAAACGGGATATATCGCCCTCCGAAGGGCACTTCGGAGTGAAAATAATCATGGCCGCCATATTGAAGGGTCGTTCCAAACCAAAGTGCTCAAAACTGGCCACTTCAAAGGGCCC
Source organism: Megalobrama amblycephala (assembly GCF_018812025.1). Taxonomy (NCBI): domain Eukaryota; kingdom Metazoa; phylum Chordata; class Actinopteri; order Cypriniformes; family Xenocyprididae; genus Megalobrama; species Megalobrama amblycephala. Next base: position 43,106,503 of record NC_063045.1, on the reverse strand, counting down.
TTCGGAATGAAGGATTTCGAAGGGAACAACTGATGGACACTTCGGGCCCCCATGATCCTTTGCACAGGGAAGTTGTTTGACGTCACAGAATGGGTACAGGAGGTTAGGAGTTCGATTTTAACTATAAAGGTAATTATTAATATTTTTCTGTACTACTGTAATATTTATACAAGTTAGATTTGGTACATTATTATGGTCAAAATGACATTGTACTTCAAAAAATAAAAATAAAAACTTTACGGCTCATTTATCAGTCCATTCAAATGTTTCAAATACATAGATACAATATAGCCTACATGCGGTAAACCTAAAATAAATAAATAAATAAATAATAACGTTAAACAAAAGGCGCAGCTTGCACAATTTATCCTCCTTGATTGTCTCGTTAAGGTGACGCAGAAGTGCGTTCCAAAAGAAGAGTTTTTTTTTACCCCTACACCCTTCATCCCTTCAAAGCTCTCACTCCGGAGGGTAAACCCTCTGAAGGGATTAGGGCATAGGGATGAGCCCTTCCGAATGGAACGCAGGGAGACTCACCGTCAAAAGGCTCGGCTGATAGCTTTCTTCTGTAGTGGATTTCTGGCGCTGTTGTCAACTGGGGAGTTGCAGAGCTCCCTCTGGTGGGCAAACTATGCAACACTTATAACATGAGTGAAGCATGAGACTCTGTTTCTCATGTTTCATCGGCCATTATAAACGCCGATGCCGATTTAAATGCAATTAGCTCATATCGGCCGATAATATCGGCCGGCCGATATATCGGTCGGGCTCTAATTCAGATGTGGGTCCAATATTGTCTAAAAATGTGTCAATAAATGCAGCTTGTCTGTCTTTTTACTTGGAATAATGGTCAAGTATGGAGCATGACTTTTGTTTGCAAAGTAGCCTATAATGCGTTATCAGCTATTCACGTTTGTGCTCGGCTAACGTGGGAGTTTACAACATGGCTGTGGGCCCTGTTCGCTTACATAACTTTAAAATTGTATTGTTATTGGATGTTAAGATGCTAGTCCATGCTAACTAGTTGAAATATTCTCTCTGTAAACAGTCAACACCCCTTGTAATGTCAAACGATGATATAGCCATTTTTCTTTATTAATAGTTATGACGAAAATGTTTGTGTACACATCTGGCCTAAATGTTTATCTTTTGTTTGGAGGTTTTTAGCTTCCTTGGCATTCTGATAAAGTTCCCACAGGTGCACCTACATAAAGTATAACAATGACGCTGCTATCACATCTTATACGCAAACTAAGGCGACACTTACCGTAGAGAAACGTCCTACTCAGTCGTGATTGCGAATCAGTTTCATCGTTGGACTCGGGCTTGAATTGATCCGGTAAAATTTATGCCATCTTTTCTGTCCATACATTGTATACAATGTCTTGCGAATAGAGGGTATGCATCGACGTCACTTTCCCGCCGAAAGCGCGCTCCCTCAGCTGGACTGAGTGGCAAAAGAAGCTGCTGCGTGACTGGTTTTAATAGAGGAAACTGCGAAAACGCGAGTAAAACTGACGATTTACACTAAAGGTTGGAATTGAATGTGTTCCTTACAACTTGTCAAATAAACCTAATCCATGGATATTGCATGCAGCCAGGAATCGTGTTTCCTGACATTTATATGTGCCTGATTTCGACGGCGGGGAGACACATAAAGCAAATCTGCATGTGAATATTTTATATAACTACAATATAGGTAGGTTTAAATCCGCGTAATCACTTATATCAATTTTATATCATCAAATTGTCCAGCCTTAAAACATATATAGTTTTATAGTATAGTTTTTGTCAGTGTTGTTTATTTAAAAACACCCAATTATGCAGAATATAAGATGGAAAATATTTAATTGATGAGTTGTCAACATGATATATAACAATACAATATATACGGTATGATTTTACCTCAAAATCCAACAATTTGACACAAAATGATTACTGCAAATCCATGTTTATCTGCTGAAGTCAAGTTGTTTCTGTGAATTACAGTAATCCATTTGCTTCTTTTTTCTGTAGCTTTCGGCGGTCTTTAAATATATACCTCAGGGTTTGTGTCAAAGCTATTTGTACAGTCAATCACAAAGCTCTTTCCCGTTTTGGATGTGTGTTGTGTGTTTTTCGGGACATTCATGCTGAAAACCAATGCTGCCGCTCAGTCTTTTGCCACTCAGTGGACGTGACCGCAGTCGTAACGGTCGACGGTGACGTCACGTGCATACCCTCTATTGATAGCTGTCATTCAGTTATGGCAATGGGCATTTCGTTTCTGGCACGCGGTGTGAGCAGTAGACCAATCACAAAGGATTGGGACATCTGACCAATCAGAGCAGTGTAGGCTTATGGAAAGGAGGGGTTTAGAGAGACTGATTCTTCAAACTGCTTCTATCGAATTGTTGACGAATCGTTGAGAACTGAGTTGAAATTAAATGTATATTATGAGAAAACAAAAGTGATTTTTGACCTTGCATGCATTTAAATCTGTTGTAGGAGACCCATAACAATATTATGAACCTTAAAAAAGGCATAATAGGGGCAATTTAAAGGCTTCAAATACAAATGAATCTTACACAACACTAAACTTTTGAACTGTAGTGTAACTTTACACAAATTTTACAAAAATTATGTTTTTAACACTAAAATCATATTAACGCACATTGTTTATGTCTTGTAGTTATATTATTCTAACAGTGAGTATTGTAATGTTTCAATATTGGCCCCCTTCACTTCCATTGTAGGTGCCTCACTGTAACCCAGATTTTTTCTTCTTCTTTAAGGAGGAACGAGTGGAAATTAATTTTTATGGTAATCAGCATTATGCCACAAATGCTGACAACTGAACTTTGTATTTGTATTATTGAATACAGTTTAGGTGGAAAATACAGCAGACAGAGCAATTTTCTCTCAAAGTTCAGAGGCCAGGTGGCTTATGATGGATCAGACAGCATTCTTGAAACGCCATCATTGGGATATATTCTAGTTGGAGACCATCTTGAATCCGGCATGCTGTGGGAGCTGAATGCAGTGCTGAAATTTGTTTGCTGTGTGGTGGGTCGATCAACATTTAGATCCAGCAAGTTCATTTTATACCGGCGGTGATTGCATGACAGTTCCCGAGGCTGTGTAATGTGACTGTATGGGGTGTTGGCAGGCCGTTCTAATGTGATTGCGTATGCGGTGTGGAGCCGTCTAATGCGGGACTGCGTGCATTCGCTGGGCCGCAGCTAGTAAAGAGATGTTGCAGAGGGGAAGTCCTGCAGCACCATAATGTATTTACTCTGTAATTTGTGTCTCAGTGAGAGGCCATATATCCTGTTTAAGAGTGACACCTCCCCTCCCTGCGGCCCGCTGTATCCCTGCCGCTCTGACGGAGACCTCAGCTCGCTGTGCTGATGGATGAGCACGTCAAAGCCACTACTGCTGCAACACACACATACACACACACTTCTGTATGCAGCGACGCATTCGGACACACAAATTTCGGTGTTCACAAACTGTAGTAACTGAAATCAAATTACAACAAATACATGTTTTAGTGTGGGTTGTTTATATTTTGTTTTATAATAGAGAATACATTTATAATACAGAATAGTTTTTTTTTTTTTTGTAGTTGTTGTTTTGCGGGGCCTGTATTAAAAAATAAAGAGATAAAAATATGTTATAATGAAAAAGAATTTTAAGTTTGTTTAATAAATTTAATAATAATGACATTATTTATTAACTACAATATCATTAATAAACATTATTTAACTAAAAATTTATTATTTTATAATTATTTATATATTTTTTTATTTTATTATTTATTATATCATTTTTTTTCCCAAAAACTTTTTTTTTTAAAATACTGAAATATATGTTTTATTAAATATATTATTAAAAAATAAATAAGCAAGCCCAGCCCAGGTGAGAAAAAGTAACACAAAAGTAATGTAACACATTACTTTCCATAAAAAGTAACGCAATATTGTAATGCATTACTTAAAAGTAACTTTCCCCAACACTATATATATATATATATATATATTACTTGTAATGTGTTGCCCCCAACGCTGTGTGTGTGTGTGGGTTTTTTTTACCATGGACACTTACTTATTTGTCTCTGACCCATATGCATGTGTACTGTGCACAAATAAATACATTCACATAAACTACTCATTGCAACTAATTAAGCATCCCTGCATGTAAATTGTATTCATTGTGGTCAGAGTGTGTCAAACACACATTGTATGTATTGACGAGCCCAGCAGGCCTCTGTCACTATGGTAACAGATGTGCATGACTGAAAGGATTCTTCTCACAGATTATAAGACACATTCAGATAACGTGAGTTTATAGCTTCTTTTCCCACTTCTATAGTTCAGTGTTTCTGGATATTTTGGATGTTCCCCTATTTAGGTAATTGAGACTCTTCAAATCAGCTAATGAGAAGATCAGGTGTTAGATAAGAGAGCACAGTGTTGGGGGTCCTCCAGGAGAAGCTTTGAGAAACACTGCTCCAGTTTACAGAACCTTCCTATGATTATTTCATAGATTGTTGGATAAATTTGGTAAAATTCTTGGATAGTTCTCCTGATTATATAAATATTTTGGATGAAACAGAAGGATGAATATTTTTGCCAGTGTTTGTTTGCTTCATAAGCTCATAGGAATATACAGTGGCCTGTATTTGGATACTTAAGCCTTATGTAAAATGCACAAACTTCATTACATAAGATAACAAAATATCAAACCAAGTGGCATTTGCAAACAAACAAAGCAAGACATTTTCCATAACTAACATTTCTGGGCCATTTTTGCAATTACTTTGACCAGCTGGTCCCAAGATCACATTAACTGACATGTTTGACAACCAGAAACATATTCTAAATAGTAAAAGAAATAAATTGCAACTTCATGTCTGGTAATTGCAACTTTATATCTTACCAATTGTGAATCAGTGTGTAATTTAACATTTCACAGTAATGTCTTACAATATTTTTATCTTGCAATCGCTGCTTTATTTCTCATACACTCCTTAAAAAATGTTTTTTTGCAGTGATTCCATAGAAGAACCATTTTTGGTTCCCAAAGAACCTTTCAGTAATCAGTTCTTAATAAAGGAATTTTTTTCTTATGTCGGGTTCAGACTACACAATATTTTTGTCTGTTATGATAGTCTTTGTGTCAGATTTTGCGATTTCAACTCTTATATTTTTGTTGCGTCATGGACAAAAACATATCAGACTACACGTTGCTTCCTGACCAATCATCGGTTGCCATTTTAAATGATGTGTGTGATGTCAGAGAAGGAGGAACTAGTGTCTGACTACACAAGAGTGTAAACAAACAATGGCTGTACTAGCCTAATGCTAATTCCAGTACTCACTGGATTTCTGAAGTGCCTCTGCTATCGTTCACCAGAATTGATCTTTTTTCACTCTGTCATGGTAGTCCCTCAAGGAAACATCATAAAGGTAGGAATATTGTTGCCATAGCATAGCTATAACCTTTCCCTCATTGCATACTGCAGGCATTCCAGCACCAATACAATCATCTCTCTTTCGTTTCGCCATGTTTAAAAGCTGTGCACAGAAGACCTTCTGTGTTCCTATTGGTTAACGTCACAGATGTGATGGAACCCGTCGTGGAGGACCAAAAAAAATTAAACATGTTGTGACGTTCTTTCTGTTGTGACGTCATAAAGCATCGCAGATGTAGCATCAGTTGTCGTCCACTATGACACACTATAGGATACGAAAAGATCGATGCCCATTGTCATTTGTGAAGAACATTTTAAAAATCTAAAGAACCTTTTTCCATTATAAATAACCTTTTGTGGGATGGAAAGGTTCCATGAATGTTAAAGGATTAGTTCACTTTCAAATGAAAATTACCTCAAGCTTTACTCACCCTCAAGCCATCCTATATGACTTTCTTCTTTCTGATGAACACAATCGGAGATATTTTAATATCCTGATGCATCTGAGCTTTATAATGGAAGTGAACAGGGGTCAAGAGTATGAGCTGAAGAAAGTGCTTCCATTCACATCCATCCACATCCATCCATCATAAATGTGTACTCCACATGGCTCCAAACGTGTTAAACTTGTTAAATACAGATGCTTTTATTTACACAAATGCATCGCTTCGCTTCAGAAGGCCTTTATTAACCCCCTGGAGCCATGTGAAGTATACGTTTATGATTGATGGATGTAGATGGAAACACTTTCTTCAGCTCAAACTCGTGACCCCAGTTCACTGCCATTATAAAGCTTGGATGTGTTAGGATATTTATTAATATTTCTTCGATTATGTTCATCAGGAACAAGAAAGTCATATACACCTAGGATGGCTTGAGGGTGAGTAATTTTCATTTGAAAGTGAACTAATCCTTTAAAGGTTCTTCATGGAACCACCAATGGCAATAAAGTACCTTTATTTTTTAGAGTGAATCTCATAACTGAATCCCTTGTTGCTTTATTTCACACATCTTGACTTTTTTTTCTCTATAATTAACTTTATTTCTCATAACTGTCACTTTTATATCTTGCAGTGTCTATTTCTCACAATTGTCTTTTTTTTACTCCATAGTAAAACAGGTTTCCAGTCTTGTCATTTGAAACCTAACAAACTAATTTCGTCAGATGCTTTGCTTGTAAAGTGTTCTTGTCTTATCTTTCTTTAAAACTAATTCCTCTTGGTTTGATATTCCGTTATATAATGCAATGACATTCATGCATTTTTAAGTGTGGCTTAAGCATCTAGATACTTTTAAGGGCCACAGTACTTCTGAATAATGCATGTGCCTTCAGCAAGTTTACTTTGCTGAGGATCCTCAACCATCACACAGTTCTCTCAATTGGGTAAAACTACAGAGCTGCTCTAATGAATCTGCAAAAACAAAGAGCTTCCGTCATTCCCCAATTAAAGAAGTACAAGACTCTGCAAGTGCAAATGTCACTCTCAAGATAACATCTTATCATCGCGCTAACATTCAGCATGCCTGTTCCTGTACATGTACATGCCTGTACCTGTTCATGCTTGTGGGTCACGAGTTCCTGGTAATTGAAGTGCCAAAACGACGAAGGTGACAGTTTCCAGCCTCTCCGGGGCCCTCAAAGTATCGCAAAGTATTGTGGGGCCTTTCAGCTGCCAGACTGTCCTTTGTGAAGTCCAGACACATACATAAATAAGCTCCATGAAAAGCCATTTCTTGATCCTTTCCCTTACTGTACCTGATAACAGCAAGTGTGAAGTAAATCTTCAGAAAGGAATGGCTCATCTTTTTGGTGCATAACATCTCCTTATGCAGGCTCAACCTGCTGCTGGGAGCAGAGAGCAAAAAGTTATTCTGTTAATATGCGGTAGAATAAGCACACAAGGTGTCTCTTTTTGGGAAGGAAATCGATGAGTCCTGCTAACACAAGTCTCCAGTGGAAAATGGGACAGCTGAGCTGACTCAAGATTGATCACAAGATGGACACCGAGAGGTCCATCACCTAGCTGAGCTGAGTTTGTGTATGTTTAAATGCATGCTTGTTTTTGAAAGCATAAATATGGTTTGCAAATTCCCTCCTGTCCATGATCAAGTCTGGGTCAGCACTGATGACATATTTAAAGATCCTTTATTAATGACCACAGTGACAGAGTGTATAATGGGTCAATGCTGATAAGACCTAAATGGACATGAAGACGTACGTTATAAATGTCTAAGCGTGGCGCTAAAAGGCCCTCTTTAAAACTCCAAACCCTCCCAACCTTATTTAATTAAAATGGCCAGCCGATAAAAATGCTTACACACTATTTCAGTCACTTAGAGCTCATGAAATATTTCCCAGTGTGCACTGAGGCACAGATGGAACGAGAGTGATGGCAAACTTATGGGCAGCCAGAGCTCGCACATCAGACAGTTTGTCACAGGACACGTCTTTGCACACAAAAATGCTCTTGACTGGAAGATAGGACCACAAATTCACTATTCTTTTAGTAGAGGAAAAAAGTACAGGCCTGTCACTGCCACAGAACTTGGAGTAGTACACTTCTTTCAGGACACCTTCTTTTTTTTTTTCTTTCTTGCCACACTTGCCCTTGGTTTTCTCACTGAGGAATTTGTAAGGTCCTATTTTCTGTAAAGGTGCGTTGAAACAAAATGTATTGGGAAAAGTGCTATACAAATAAAACTTGACTTTACTGGACATATTTTCAATGACTGTCAAACCTGGACTATTTGTAATTTCTCAGGAACAAATATGTTTCGTTTGACCAGTGAAACTATAGCAATAGTTCACCCAAAAATGAAACCATATCAGTTATTCCCCCAAATCTGCTTGACTTTATTTCTTCAGTGGGACACAAAAATTTAATTTTTAAAGAATATCGCAGCCACTCTTTTGAATATAATAAAAGTGAATGAGGATTGACAAAAACACTGTAAAAGTAGTCCTTACAGTAAGTTGTGTGAGGACCAGACCAGACTTAAATTTAAGTTGTTATTCACAAAAAAAAAAAAAAAATCAAGACATGCAAAAGTTATACTGGCTTGGTTTTCAAAATTAGTTCACTTGAATGAATCAATGATCAATTCACATGAATCTAATCACAGCAGTTAACAGCTCACTGAAAGGAAAGATTATCAGTTCTACCAGAAAGACTTGGAAAGCAAAGAAACATTTGAATGTGATTTATAGGTTGTTTGCAATCACGTGGTTCTGGTGACGCGTGAAACACCGGTGGAGGGCAAGCAGTGAAAATTAGAATGGAAGAGATGGAGAAAAGTCCTTTCTGTGCTGATTTAGAAAGGTATAAACAGAAAATCATAACATATGTTGGACGTGATCTTTATGTTATGTAGATGAGTGACTTTTCCACTGAATTGAAAGACTTTCCTGCCATCGAGGAGGTAGATGTAGAGAATGTGAAGCTGCCGTCACGCTGCGTTCAGTTCTAGTCTGGATTTGTTTATATCGCGCTGCCTTTCTGCTAGTGAAGTTAGGGCAGTATTTTTGATTTCCTGTCGCGATTGTGAAAAATGTCGCCATTGTAGGTCATTTATGCTGAATCGAGAATTGCAACAGGAGTTCACATCATCGTTCAAAGAAAAAACTGGATGCTGTAATACAATTGTTGCCTTATACATGTAAAAACAAACTAAGGGAAGCAGGTTGAGGAGGTGACGGAAAGACGCCGTACAGTATATCAAATCTAATAATGTCACTGATTTAACCCACTCCCATATCACTCAATAAAATAATCACATAGCTGAGTGTTTTTGAAAGTGTTGTCTTTGTTGTTGAATCGACGTCTGTCAGCTTTTTAAACATTTATTTATTTGGACATTTTCTAATGGCTGAAGCAGCAGCGCGTGACACTGTTCTCATGGTAACTAGATCAACATTGTGAACGGAAAACTACAAAACTTAAGTGAAAACATCAAATTATCATTCAGTGGGATAAAATAGCTTCTCTTCCCTGCAAACGATACCATGAAGAATGTGGATATTTAACCAAGTCAAAAACAAATGAGGTAAGCAGGTATCCATATTCATTTCATTATCAGCAGACGCAAAACGCTATTAAAGGCGACAACTTTTAAAGTTAAAAAACTATACAAGTTATAAAAAATGGTATAAGTTATGTAAACGATATAAATACCTTCTGGGTTCCCGATTTTATCGATTTGAGCAACCATAAACGATGCAAAACATATGAATTTTGAGTTTTTGATAGGATTCCTATATAGAAAAATCACTCCCTGCACTCCAGACTCATTCGCGCTGCTGCTGTGACGTCATGTGCAAACAACCTATTAAACAGTTTGCAAAGTCCCTTTAAGACCAGTGCCCAAGGAAGTCGACCGGAAGTTGAAGTCGGCCGCGTGCCGCCATCTTGTAGCAGAACTTCACTTGCGTTAACATCCCATTGACTCCTATTCATTTTGGCGTCACTTTGACAGCGAATAACTTTACATCTGAGGCGTTTAAAGACTCCATTTGTCCATTATTTATTTCTAAAGATACACGACAATGTATAAAGGGCTCCATTACCTTCTATGTTACATTATGGCCCCGTAGAAACAGTTTTTGTAAAAATAGGCTAACGATTGCGTCATAACCACTCGACTCTCTGTCGCACAGTAGAGAAATTACCGTACAGACAGGAGGAGAAGCTCGCAGGCAATAGAGTCATTCTACGAAACGGGTGCCATTTGGGTCCGCAACGTTTGATCAGATGCATAAGGCACAAAAAATTTCCCAAAATCTGTTTCCAAAGCTTAAGGTCATTAATTCAAGTGTTCTTTTTAACATGATATATGATAAAATGCTTTTTTTTTGAAGATTAGCATACTATTTTTAATTAATTTTCATTATTATATAGCCAATTTCACATGTCCGTGTTAACCAACATGACATTTGCATCTAAAATATCACCAAATAAGTCATATATTTTTTTCAAACATATATTATTTTCAGGATTATATGTGTGTCCCTGTTTACACAAGATATACTTATTCACAATAAACCTTATTTTTTTTGTAAATATTTTATGATTTGTGCGTGTCCCTCAGTTTGACTTACCACCCCGTCACACTAACTTGTTTTATCTATAAATAATGCTCTGTTCCTTTAAATGACATCACAAAGCCTAAGTGACATCATTTGAGCCTTATAGCCACCAAGAACAAAAGAAGGCAACTATGTACATTTTTTTTACATTGTTTATTTGTTGCTTTTTCATGTTAGGCAGGGCCCGTCAAGCTTAACCTTACCACCTCGTCACGCAAAATAGATAGGGAAAACTGTTTTTTATTCATTTTTTCACATTATTAATACAAAGAAAATTAAATTTCAGATTGAATGCATGTATGCTAGGTGAGAAACTTGACCACATGGGAGATTTGCGGACATTTTGTGATGACCACGTTGACCACGTTTTTGTGACGGGGTGGTATGTGACGGGGTGGTAAATTTCATCCCAAAATGTCCCTCGATAAAAATCACATTCTTGGGGGTAAAACTTTTTCTTTTTGGCAAGGTTCCCGTGGTAAAATGTGCATTCCAAGGCCTAAATAGCATGTTTTTTGGGCTCACTTCAACCCGTGGACATGAAAAACAACCCGCGGCAACAGTGTAAAAGTAGCCTAGCCCAATTTTGCGGGAAAAACGCAGACTTGGCAACACTGTTTGGTTCATTAATTCACTCACTCACTATATCACTCACACACTTTTTACTCAATTTGAATGTCTCCCCTCCCCCAGTTTTTAAATTTTAAAACCAGCAGATCATATAGAGAAACACTTTGTCCATACCACCCCGTCACATCATTTACCACCCTGTCACATTTACCACCCCGTCACAGGGTCATTTTGTTAAAAGTTTATGGAAAGAAAATGAAATAGTACATAAATTAATGTTGAATTATGTTCTTGTTGTGTGGACTAATCAGATAAATGTAACTATATTTGTATTTTTTCAGTGAATTAATTATTTCAATACAAACAATGAGGCCATTGAAAGGTCAAATTCATATTTCAAGATTAAAAATCTAAGAAAAAAAAAAAAAAAAAAATTACAGACTTTCAGACTATTGATGGTTTCCAAAAAAGGGACATTTTACTATTTGGAAAACATTAGATTTTAAAAATCTATTTCTTCTTTTACTACTCCAATGGCATACATTTTGTCCGTGACGGGGTGGTACAAGAATGGCTTCCTTGCCTGAATAAAAAGGATAATATTTATAAATATTTTGTGCCTGAGGTGGGAAAATGTGTTTTTTGGAGGATTAACATATCTTTCAAGTTGTATGTTTGTTTAAAAAAAAAAATGATGAATGATGAATCTCTTAATGAAAATTTTGAAAAGTGCAAAGTGGAAAGGGCACCCGTTTCGTAGAATGACTCAATAGTATGCATTAACTTAATATGGCGTACTGGCGTTACATTTTAAAATACTATACAAAATAATTAATCAGAATACTTACTCCTGCTCACTCACGCCAAAGAACTCCCCGCTCAAGCTCGCCGTCTCTGCAAGATTAGCGATGGCAGTTTGCACACACAGCTACTAGAAGATTTACATCTGTCAGACAGGTTGCTGACGTCATCAAGCTTAGTTTGAGTCTGCGCGTCAGAAACGGAAGTGCTAAAAATCGCTAAAAATGGGCTTCACTTGTCTCAATTGAGTTCCAATGGGGTCGCTGTGTCCATTTCTTTTACTGTCTATGTTTAAGACAAGTCATTTCACTCGGCGGCCATCTTTTGAAATCCTGGGCATCATGCAATCACTTTGAATGGGGAAACATCAAATTCTCCAAAACTGTTCGCCAACCTTATGATTAAATTTCATATTTGAAATCAACAATGAAATCTAACAACAACCAGCTCATAAATTTAGTTTCTAAACGCTCGAATCATGACAAAAAAAACCCTGTATTTTTCAGGCTGGATCAAGCTAATGCGCATGCGCAGACCTAAATGCGCGTCTCTTCGGAGGCGCGCGTCTGACTGTTTCTATAGAAACCGGTGATTCTAACAGCCGCTGAAGTGACTTATTCCGCCATATTGCGCGTTACACTTTATCACATTCAAAACAATACGAGTGACCCGTCTTGTGTTAATCTATAGTCTTTGACAGTTTGTATGCAAATATCAAAGATAAATAATTAAGTTCTTTGGCGTAGGCCCCATCCATAGTAGGCTACAGGTAGCAGACGTTTGCAGATCCTGCCTTAAGATGAAGGCAGGGGCGGATCCTACCCCCGATGTATGGACAGGAACCGACCTGGTGAAGGAGGAGGTGGTGGAGGTGGAGCATGGTGAATGCTGGCGTAGGTATCTGCGAACATAATAGTGGGTGGGAACGGAACTTATATATGTTACTCAGGTGATGTGTAATGATTGGCTAGATAATGAGTAATGATGTGCATTAGAGTCTTCCAGGTAGAACTTCCACTAAAAGCTCCCATTGACTAGCAATTTAAATTTTTCCAAAAACCAGAACATTTTTTGTTACATACAGGTTTGGAACAACATGAGGGTCAGTAAATGATGACAGTATTTTCATTTTTGTATGAACTAATCCTCATCTTGTAATGTAACCACCATGTAATGTAATTTTTTCATTCAACTAACCAGTCCATCGATCCATCCATCAGAAAGGCTATTGTCTCAATGTCAGTGCTTCACAGATAGAGCAAATCAATAGTCACTGAGTATCAGTATCTGGAATATCATCAGTCCAGAGCAATTAACTTTATATGTTGTTTATACATTGATTAGTTGATGTTTAAGACATAATGTTGGTAACAGTTTGTGTTTGTCCTTATAAATTAAAGATGTATTCAGTAGTTCTTTAGCTTGCACTAGCATTGCTGTTCTTTGTGTACTTTGAGTACCAATACAATGGTGTTAAGATGTTGTACTGCCATCTATCAACAGGGTGCAGCGTGGTTTTCATGTAAATTAAACTGATACTAGTGAGTCCACAATCTAAATCTAAATGCCCGTACGATCCAAACAAATGAATCAAGAACATAATCCGTACAAAGAAGCCAGGAGAGCAACAACTTGGCACACACATACAGGATCAACGACCTACAAAAACAACTGAAAGAGGAGTTTAACAAGCGTCTGATGAGGGACAGGTGTAGGTGATTTGTAACCATGGAAACAAATGATTGTAGCTATGGAAACTAACAAGGTTGACATGCAACGAGAAAACAGGAACTGAACACAGGAACAATGGGAGCAGAAACACTTCAACATAAAAGTCCTTTACAAGACAGGGAAACAGGCTTCGATCATGACAGAATCACTACTCAAGATTTGATCTGTCAAATAGTTCCACATTTGTGTTTGCTGTAGGGTACAATGGGGCTAAAGGCGCCGCGGGGCAAAAGGCACCTTTGATTTTATTTTTCTCTAAACCACTAGATGGCACAAAAACTTGCCGCGACACTTTCCTAAATATCCACTTTTCAAGACGCATGTGCAAATATGTCTGATCCTTGATGCGATCCTGGGCAGCAACGCAAAGTTGATTCTAAGGTAGTTTGTTGTAATATTTGATGTTTTTTAAAATGTTGTTTTAAGTAGCAAATGAGAATCCATTAAATTAATGTTTGTATTTTCAGACTAAGGTCTTCTTAATGATTTTCAGTTTTGTTCAAGGTAATTCAAGCAACAGTTTTTCAATAACAGGTGAATATGTAAAAGTATGGTATTTGGGGTAAAAGGCGCCCCCTGCTGTTGGGGCAAAAGGCACAATAATTAACATGATAATGAATAGCTGGCTAACTTATCCATTTCTTGACATGACATGGTTAGATTCACATAGCAAATATCATATATCAAATTGGGTATCCATCTTAGAGATAATCACCATATTTATGAAACAATCATATTTTAAAATATATATAAATCATATCATAATAACATATCATTTATTGTTACTACTGTAAATCTATATTAAATAGGCTATTATGGGATCTCCTTCAATGCTTTCAGAATCTTTACTTTTTAAAATAATTTTGTTTCTGTATTTCTGTATTTTTAAAATCTATTTTTATATTTTATATATAAAAACATATTACATAGATTTGTTTTTTAATGACAGTATATTCATTGAACAAAAATGAATTATTTTATTTAACAAAATAAACAGAAAATAGTACAAACTTTGCTAAAGTGATTCTTTTGAACAAGTATTAAAGTCATTATTAAAAACATATTATTTTAGCTAAAGTATTTGTATGAATACTGTGTGCCTTTTACCCCATGCTCATTTATAAGATTTTTTTAAACAAAATTAACCACTTTATGATTTTTTTTTTCACACAAAATATGTTGCTCCATCAATGTTCAATACAAACATATATATTTTTCCTGCAATCATATACTTTGAGAGTAGTGAAAAGCACAGTGCTTTTAGCCCCGTCGTAATGTTTACACAAATTTTTTGTCTTCTGGCAGTTTTTCGGTCTTCTGGTTTCAGATCTTTTCTGGTTCTTCAGCTGTACATGTACTGATTCTCCAACTGTCTCTGGTAAAGCATGATGATAACTGTTTCACTGTTTAATTTCTTCTCTTCGCGTCACAGCTACGCTACTAGCGTATCCACAGATGTGGCAGTCGATGAGTACTGAAGTACCGCGGGTCATTTCATTTCAACATGGCGAGATGTGGACGACACGCACTATACATAATTAATAAACTTTTTTTTATAAAACTATAATGAGTACTGTCTTCATTTCATGGGAGCGTAGGCCATTCACTCTTCACAGCAAAAAATAATATTTAGTAATATGTACAAATTTAAATTAGCACTAAACTACTGATTGCACCTTTAAGTGTTTGGCATGTTCTTTACTTCAATCAAGCCATTTCACTATCGTAGAAGTGAAGTCAAAATAATATGTTTTCTCTCTGCACACAGAACGTAGAAAGTCAGAATGTTACTCAACATATTGGAAGTCAAGTGCTGCAAATGATAGACATTTTCTTTTGCTTGTACATCAGTCAACTGCTGATCTGACACATCTCAAAAATAAACATCAGCCCACACACACATACACAAAACAACTCACTTAACAAAGGTGTTTCGACAGTAGTATACCTCTTTCTCTAGATGAGGGTGCAGGATGCTAAGGAGGCTGTTGCAATGTGTTGTGTGGGACCTATTAATATATGCAGTGCAAACAAGCATTTCAAAATGGTCTCCTAGTGACTTTATGCTAAACTTATGTTTGACAGGGTCAAATTAATGAGCTGTTTGTGTCAAATAGCGTTCATCATTTTGGGATAGCTGGCTAATGAATGCGAGCTGCACTAATACTGTGGAGATACTGACACCGCATGATGAGCATGTACATAATAAATCTTTATGCCATTTTAGAAACAAGTAGGATAAAGCTTCATCATTAGCACTTGGCTTCTGCTTATATTTTCTGACGCCTTGTGAACACTTTTTCTAAAAAAAAAAAACAAAAACAAAAAAACATACATTTATTACACACCCCAACATTCATGACATGCCATATCCAAAATGTTGAGGTTTAAATTTGGGTCATCTGAGCAACTTTTGAAAGCAATTGTCTGCATTCATATTTAATGACTTTTATGAATATTCATTAATTATGGATGCTTTTCTGAATCTTTCCCCAGGATGACATAAGAGAGGGGTTTGATAGAAGCATGGGGCTTTAATGGGTTTCCTGTATATGTTTTTATATAATAAATACACATATAATAACGTGAACATTTCTGCATTTGCACTTTTTGTGATATTTCAAATAAAAGCTGGACCTTTGTGGGGTGCAATTGCCAAATGAATTACGACAGATATTAAAAATACAAAGCAATTCATTTGATGGCACTCCAAGCTACCATTGTTAAAGTATTAATGTGCATTATGGGTATAATTTGCATTAAATGTTAATGGGGTGAAACAATAAAGGTTTTTTTTTTATTTATCAGTGTCCCGAAAGGTGGACTAACTGCCCCCAAGGGCAAATGGCACTCTGTTAACTAAGTTCTGTGAAATTAACCTGAATCCGTCATGGTTGTGTTCATAAAAACACAGAACCTGGACCCATAAAATTGTAATTTCATGCATCGCTCCTGTTAATCTCATTCATTCTCCTTCATCTTTTCTCCTTGAACTGGAATCACGATCAAGCTCCTCTATGCCATGGTTCCTCTTACACACCTCATTTGATTTCTCTTTCTTTTTATCTTTCTGTCTCCCGCTGCCTGTCTGTTCCTGGCAGGTAGGAGTTGTGTGTTGTCTGACATCCCGGGCGCTGTGATGGCTTTGGTCAGCAGTTTTAAAGAGTAATGACTGCAGTGGTCGCCAGACTCTTGCTGTGGGGTGTCACCGGCAGTACCGTTTAATGTATCCTGTTTGCTCTATTACAGTCTGCCAATCCAATGAGCTCCTGCAGCCCTGGACCTTTACGGATGATGCAGAGACAGACCCGAGAGTCGCATTTAGCCTCGCGGAAACGCTCATGGCAATGGCTCTAAAACGAATGCGGTAAAGGAGCGGCCTGAATGAGGGACTCGTGCAGAATCTTCACTTTTATTTTCACTCCTGAAATAAACCATTGTTCCTCTGCTAAAATCAATTCACTAAAGTCATTAAACTGAAGAGATTATTATTATTTTTTTAGTTTTGTTTATTGTTTTTTACCGTTCTACCATGTTTAAAGGGTTAGTTCACCCAAAAATGACTCAACCTCATGTCGTTCCACACCCGTAAGACCTTTGTTCATCTTCGTAACAAAATTGAGATATTTTTCATAAAATCTAATGGCTCTGTGAGGCCTGCTTTGCCAGCAAGACAATTAACACTTTCAGTGCCCAGAAAGCTACTAATTTAAAACAGTTCATGTGACTACAGTGGTTCAACCTTAATGTTATGAAGTGACGAGAATACTTTTTGTGTGGCAAAAAACAAAATAATGACTTTATTCAACAATATCTAGTGATGGGAGATTTCAAAACACTGCTTCATGAAGCTTTGAATCTTTTGTTTCGAATCAGTGATTCAGAGCATGTATCAAACTGCCAAAGTCACATGATTTCAGTAAACAAGGCTTTGTTATGTCATGAGTGTTTCGAAATTTCAAAGGTTCACCACTGGGGGGTGTGACATTGGCAGTTTGATACATGCTCCGAACCACTGATTCAAAACAAAAGATTAGTAAAGCTTCGAAGCTTCAAGAAAGAAGTGTTTTGAAGTATCCCATAACTAGACATTGTTGAATAAAATCTTTTTTTTTTTTTTTTGGCGCACAAAAAGTATTCTTGTCGCTTCATAACATTAAGGTTGAACCACTGTAGTCACATGAACTGTTTTAAATATTTAGTAGCTTTCTGGGCATTGAAAATGTTAATTGTCTTGCTGGCAATGCGCCTCACTGAGCCATTGGATTTTATGAAAAATATCTTAATTTGTGTTTCGAAGATGAACAAAGGTCTTACGGGTGTGGAACGACATGAGGGTGAGTAATTAGAACAGAAATGAAAAAAAAAAAAATTATGACATTTTTGGGTTAACTAACCCTTAAAATTCTAATTACTTTATGAAATACTGCAGTGCATATTATAAAGGATTTACCAATTATAATTTTTTTAAATTCAAGTGCCCTCATCATCTTTAATCAGAATCATTAACTTCTTTTCTCTGATGATGCATGAGACAATAATCCCTCCTCTCAAGCAACATGCCACTCACATCAAATTGCAGATATTAGCAAATGACAACGATCCAACCAATTCCCGATGAACAAAATCAAGTCCCGCCCTACGGGATTTTTTTCTTGTTCAGAAGCCATTTCACTCGGATAAATGTCACAATAGAGAAGAAAAGACAACTACAGTTTACGTTTCATGCAAACTTTACGTATCTTAAACAAATAACATAGATGTAGGCTGGTACAGTTAGCACTGATGTATGAAAATGATGTCGGTTATAAACTCAGGCAGGAGGTTATCATTGTTGGTTTGTTGCTTTGATGAAATATGCAGGCCACTTTGCCAATAATCCAAACTACGCCTCGCAAACTTGTAAAGCGTTCGAGCTGGAGAGCGAGCTTATTAGATCTTCAGCGGAAGTAATGGATGTCATTTGCGAATGCATACACTTTCAGTAGGATCGTATGAAAGACAGGACAAATCTGATTACGGAGCAAAATGCCTGTTGTGTGGAAAAGATTGTTTACATTTGAAATCAATTGAACTGAGAAGGGACTCCAGCTTACTGATCCCACAGTACAGAGCTAGTATAAAGCTTCAGTCTGTTTTCTGGAACATTCTGTTTGGTGGCTTTTTAATTAACTGGGGGTGAAGATTATGGCTGATTCCTCTGACGAGTGAATCATGCGGAATTCAAATGCGGCACTAAGCTGCAGAAACAATGAGCTGCATTTATAGCATCTTCCCACTCTGAAGAAGAATAGGATTGACCAGAGACAGGAGCGCATGCTAATCTATCCAGCTGGCATTTCCTGTCAATATTTACAGCGTAGCAGCCATCAGCTTGGCATCCCCATTTGTACGCATTGGAGGGAGGAACAATCTATGATTTCTATTTCTATGGCAGACATTTATCATTTAATTACCAGCAACAGGTTGGAGGTAGAGGAGATGAGTACGCTGAGACTTGCTCCCAGCGAGGCTGACGTTACAAAACTGCTGCAAAGCTCAAGAGCTCCCCCACATGCTGCCTGCGGAGCTGGAATAATACTCCCTTTGGTCATCTGCAGTTATTGCTGAAGCAATCGTGCCGTATTGAACTGATTTCTGAACAGTAAAGCATAGACGTGTGGCAAGAAATAATGCAGGCACAAATTATCCCCTAGAGTGCCGTGAGAATGCGAGGCGGGCAGTCCGCGATGACGTCCAGGGGGACAAACTGCACAGAGAGGCGGTCGCAGAGTAAGCCTGCTGTTTTCCCAAGGGACTCGCAGTTCCTCAGGAGCAGAGGAGATCCAACGGTTGGTTATTGAATAACAGCAACACTCTGCCACAAAAACATATTTTATTGAAACTTTGTTGGTGGGGGGGAAAAAAAACTGAAAATCTCTTTTGTTCTACTAAACTGAGTGGAAGATTCACCCCGGAGGTGACTTGTCACACAATATGTGTAGTGTCATCGTTCCAAAGTGCAGCTTCCTTCCTCTGGGGCGACAGCACTGTGGGACACTGCTTCTGTCATTTTTCATAATAAATATACATGAGTTTATTCATTTTCCTCCAATGCGGGGAAATATGAACTTGGACGCCTGTAAAAATGGAGATGATCTCGTTATTGCTGGTGACAAATGTAATTTTATTTTCCACTCAAGTCTCTATCAAGCTTCAATCCCTGTTGGCTAGAATATATCCATAATGATGCTTAATCTCATCATTCTTTATAACTACTCTCTGCCTATTCGAGGGTGCCGCTGAGAAGGACTGAGAATTGCCAGTTCAATTCACAGAGTGTAAATCAGCCAAGATCATCGCGTACGTTCTGTCTGTGTCCTGATACTTTTCTTTACCCGTCTAATCGTGGATCTGGTAAAGTGCTGTTCAAGTTAAGCGAGGCAATGAAACTTTAGCGTACTGCAGCAAAAATGGTTGTGAATATGACAAAAACTAAAAATCTATGGCAGTGCAATATGTTTCAATAGTTTATTCATTTAAATAGTTTAATACTTATTTTGATATCATCTCATTAGAGAGACTTTCTTGCATGCAACAATGAACACATAGCGAGCCGTGATGTCTGAATCATGAATAAATGATTCTAATGAACTGGATCTTATCCATGGGGTCTGTCTAAAAGATTAAAACAAGACTCAGTAAATCGTTCAGTGTTACGAAGTTCACAACAGACTCCTTTGTTGAACTAATTTTTTGGTTATGTCTGATTCTAAAAAAAATCTGAAAGCCTGTTATTGTTACTTTAGTGAGACTTGCATCAGCTTTTTTACTGACTAATTGTTTATGTCAAAATTCACAATCAACTAAAGTGCTTCTGAACAACCATCTTTGTGAAATTTGTCAACCAAAACACTAATTAGCTCCTAAATGTTTCATTTTAGGAACCAGTGGCTCGCTAGTCATATTTTTGGCTGAACCCCTGTAAGCACTTACAAAAGCAAATGTTCTTAAATTACATTTTGCTTACAATTAAACTAGGGCAAGTGAAGCGAATAAATGCTCTCATGGTGGCTAATTCTGAAGAGACAGGTTGCTGTGCAAGGTGACGTTGGTCACCGTGTCCCTGTGATTTGCTTTCAATGGCCGACCATTCAGAGTGAAGTGTGCGGGTGCGATTCTTTTGTGATGACACATTAGCAGCACAGAGAGCAATTATAAGCTGTAGCCTTCAGCCTCGCTTCATTCATTATACATCCACGGCTGGCCGTTTACACCGCGCTCTCCATTCCCTGCCACATGCAGCTTCCGCCAGAGAGAGGGGACCAGAGGGAGATGCTAGAGTCGGCTGCTATTAACAGAATTAACTCCAGCTGGGAGCACCGCCCTGGGAGAACACACCAATTCCATTATCTCAGCTGGACCCGAGCCACTCCTTTCCTCTTGATCACCCAGCACCGCCACACCACACCACACCACACCACATCCAAAGTGCTCAGAGCTGCTCGCTGCTCCCAGGCCAGTCCCCGCTGGACCAGCACTCTGCATGTTTGAACTTTCTAGCACTCGCTGAACAGCAGCATAACTAAAGCATTTGCACTTGAAATATTCATCTGGCCCTCACACACACACACACAAGTCACACAACCACATTTCAATCTTTCCTCAAGAATGTTCTTTTCATACTTTTTATGCAGCTATTTTTGCCCCAGTTCAAATGCTTCATCTTGTTTTTTTTTCCAGGAGTTTTGTTGAACTTTGTTGAACTGAAGACTTTTGTAAGATATCTTTGGTTTATGCCAAGGAGTGAGTGAGTGGATGGACGGACAGACAGACAGTATACATAGGCGGAGCATGTGTAAGGCTGGGCAAGGCTTACAGACTTGAAGCGTGGAATTTTCTCATTCAAACCACTGACTGCTGCTGCTTCTGATTGCTTTTAGAAGGAAGAGCTGGCCAAACTGCTGGTCTAGGATCTGTTTTCTCTGTAGTATATTGGCGACCTTGATTTGGTGTTTGCGATCGAGAGCATCAAAGGTTTCTATTTACAACATGTTTTGCAGCATCAGTGTAGCCAATCACAAACATATCTGTTGATTTTTTAATCAGACGTGTATAAGTTAGAATCCACTAACCGCTAAAAATGCCAGTGTTTTTGTCCAGAGCTGAGTTCTGCATGCTCACGAATCCTCTCTTTATAAGTTAACTTATAACAAACAAAGTGTAGACATTATGCAGGCTGAATTACAGATTCATTGTGCAGTCAGCTTCATTGATTATAGCGGAAATTTGTGAGATCGCAATGAATTGAGTTGAGTGGCATTTGGCATTCTGCACGCTTTGTAGGTGATATATAATTCAGAATTTGAATAAAACTTTTGTTTTCCTGCATAAGGTACATCTAAAGTCTTTGATTAGGTAAGGCAATGGTAATTTATTATTCGTATTGGCTGCTATGCCGAACAACGCATACAGTATGTTTGCTTTTCTGTTCAAATTATAGTAGTTTGCCAACATAACCGCATTAATAACACATAATTAATCAAGAGCGTTTATGCTGGGATGTGTAGGTTGTTGCTAGGAGACATGTAATTTGAAACTGTTTCATGAAACGCTTTTTTTTTTTTTTCAGAATTGGCATTGTATATGTTTTACTTCATACTGTTTGTTACCTTACAGGATGTTTTAGTCCATTAGGGCTGTGAAGATGTTTCTAATACATAAAGGTTTGGTACACTCAGCCATTCATTTCACAACCGTGAGGTGCTGAACATAGCACACTTTATAGTAGCATTATATAGTAGGTCATTTTCTTTTTCAATGTCAGGACCGTTTGCACAGTCTTCTCTAAGTGCGTGGCTTGGAGCATTTCACAAAAGGAAGTATGCTATTGATTGTAGCAGACCTCTAGTTGCTTTGTGCATTACTAATTGCATTGGCAGATGGATCAGAGAGACAGCGGACAGCCGTCTGTATAGTACTCCATGGCGTTGGTTTTATGAATGAGGCTGCTTGGTATCGATCCTCTAATTCTTCCTCCAGAAATGCATTTTGCTTGAAACAGGCACTGTAAAGAACCTGATTCCCATCACAACGTAATGTTAACATCTCATCAGGATCTGTCAATAATTCCAATTTTCCAGTGAGATAAATAGTAATCATGCTAACACACGGAAAGCTTGTTAGGGTACTGTGCTTGATTTTTCCACATTACTGTTTCTGTTGCTTTGGTAAACCTGGAAAGACTAAGTTTTTGGAAACCATGACAGAGTCTATAATAACAGGAATGCATTTTTTTTACTTATTGCTCATGCATCTGCTTTCCTGGTAAGATATTAACATATAGTTTGAACTGAATATTTTGCAGTGCAAGCTCTTTTATTGTGTAGTTTGTCTCATTAGCACTATTAAGTCTGCAGTAATTAACACCAGACAGATCCTGTGTCGTTTAGAAACACTTTCTTAGAGGGAAAAAAAACAGTGCCCGAGAGGCAGCAAAAGAGCAAACTACATGCAAAATCAGTATGAGCAGTTTACATTGGTGTGTGTTTGTTGACATGTTGTTTCCCTGAGAACAGACTTTCAAACAGATGTCAAAGTGTGTGGTCACATCTGTAGTGACAGGCGAAAATGAGAAACAAGGAAAAACAAACTGCTGTGTTCTCTGTACTAACAGCAAATGAGGTGATAAGCCCACACTTCCTCTCAGAGATCAGCTTTGTATTTAGAAACTGTGTGTGTGTGTGTGTGGTCCTGGTAATATCCGAGACATTTTTTTGTGGAGACATTTTTTTGGTCCCTATGAGGAAAAAAGCTTATAAAACATACTAACATACAGAAAGTTTAATGTAATGGGTAGATTTAGGGTTAGGGGATAGAAAATACAGTTTGTACAGTATAAAATTCATTATGTCTATGAAAAGTCAAACGAAAATTAGAATGGTATTTCATTGGATTTTTAGGAGGTTGCGGGGTGCTCTGGATGATTTCTAAGTGGTTGATAGAGTATTTGGTGATGGATGGATGGATGGATGGATGGATGGATGGATGGATATAGACAGACAGACAGACAGACAGACAGACAGACAGACAGATAGATAGATAGATAGATAGATAGATAGATAGATAGATAGATAGATAGATAGATAGATAGATAGATAGATAGATAGATAGATAGATAGATAGATAGATAGATAGATTGTTCGTGTTCTTGTTTTTGCTTTAGGTCTCTAGGTTAGATTTGATCCTCAGACAGCTGCAATGTGATTCATAATCTGGTGTTTTTAATTGTGTGTGTCTGTGTGTGTTACACATCTGCTGATGAGAGATATTGACTGATTGATGGTAGAGATTCTGAGGGAGCAGACCCCTGTCAGGAGACACGGCTGCGGATTAATCTTTGCATACCAGCTGAGACAGATGAGTAACTGAATTCTCTGATGCACAGATAACATCTCACTGCAAATGCTGCACGCCAATGCAATCAGCTCAAACACCATTTGCAGAGAGGCTAGGAAGAGTTTTATTTTTTTTTATTTGTTGATTTATATTGTAAATTTCAACATTTTGGCCTGTTTACTACAGTTGAGAGGAAATGTTTGCAAACCCTTTGAATTTTTTTTTTTTTTTTTTTTTTTTTCCAGATGCATGCCAGTAATGGAGGTTTCACTTGTTAATAAATAAAGGGTTAACATACTTTTTCCTTTGACTGTGACCTTGATGAAAAAAGAAAACAAAAAGTATATATTCACACTTATTTGATCATTTAGCACAACTACAAATGATAAAAAGTAACAGCAAACATGTTAAAGGGATAGTTCACCCAAATTCTGTCATCATTTACTCACCCTCAAGTAGTTATAAACCTGTATAATTTTCTTTCTTCTGCTGAACACAGAAGAAGATATTTTGAAGAATATGGGCAACAAAACAGTTGATGGGCCCCATTGATTTCCCATAGTGTGGGGAAAAATAACACTATGGCAGTCAATGGCGTCAATCCTATGTAATCATATGTTCTTTTACATTGTTTTGCGTATGTATTAATTCAAACGCTACTGAAGGAATGATTCAGAATGGCACACTGTAGTTATCCAAGATCACATGTCTAGCATATTGGGTATCTACTGTATGAACTGCAATTTTAATTTCCTTTATGTTCATTTACATTATATTTTGCTGACTCTGTTACATATTAGTTTTATAAAAGTCTCTCCTCTTAACACACAAATCTAATTTCATACGCAAAACACTCTGCTAGAAGGCAAAGAATCACAAAGTTTCCCTCCAAAGGAACAACTCCTTATTGGCTCACTCACATCCTGAGGGTAAGACATCTTCATGCTTTAAAAGATCACTGATCAGGCCCCTTCCCCTTCTTCCCCTTTTCTGATTCTGAGAAACTGAAGATGAGTCTTCTAAGGACCCCTAAGTTTGTGCCAGGCTGCAGCCTTGTCTTTCCATTCATCAAAGATCCTCTGACTCAAACTGGTTCTCTCTCATCAAGACAACTTCAGCAGAGATCAACTGGACAGTTCTATTTAAATGGAAGAGACATGCAAGTATCAAACTTAGTCTCATTAGTTGACACATTAAGTATCCCCTACCCCTTTTAAAGAAGGGTGTGTTAGAACTAAGAATCTGATGGTTTGCTCAAGGCTGTTGATCTGCTGAATTTCAAACAATGCTATAACTTCTTGCTTTCCTGTATTCTGCTTCAGCTTTCTTTCCATTACTAAACTGTATGCATGTATGTGTGTGTATGTTAGATTAATCTAAGTGTTTAATCTATAAAGTCGTGTCACACGTAAAGTTGTGTGTGGTTTGTGCTCATATACTGGAGTCCCTAATAATGCAGATTTTGGCTAGATACTCTGAGTATACTGTACAGTAAGCAAGTTATTTCCCATACATTGGACATTAACATTTCTAAGAATTATTAAACAATTAACATTGAGTGTTCACTTGACAAACTGGGCTGCATTTCTAAAAAGCATCATAAGCCTAGATCTACGATCAACTTCACAAAATCTAAACATAAATGTCTGTGCTTTTGTTTAAAAGGACTGTATTTTGCTGCAGTTTATTGGTGATTCTGAATGGTTTGGTATTCACTACTGGATGTCTGTTAGAATGACATCCAATGGAGTAGTGGACTGAATGAAACTCACCGTTTACACAAACAATAAGGAGAATTTAAAATGTATTGAATAGATGCTATATAGGTGTTGCATAAACACAATATCTCTTCTCTTTGTGTCCTAAACCTTTTATTATGGATCAAGGTTCGCCTGAGACTCAAAAATATGATCCCTAACCCTTTCACTTCATTCTGCATTAGTGCTTTCATTCTACTCTACATAGGAAGACTTTTATACTATGATAGTTTTGTGCAATGAACAATAGGCCCCCAGCTAACAGGGAATGTTCTCATAACTTTGGATAACATTCTGGCAAGGTTCTTTCAAAGTTATAAACAAACATTCTTCCAGTAATATTTAATAGAATGTTTGTTCAACATTATCTGGTCTTTAATAATGTTCTCAAAAGGATAGAGGAAATTTAAATATAATGCTGGGAGAAAAATGTTCTTAGAACAACATTCTTGAATCATCCTTTAACATCATCATGAAATTTACTTTGTTAGCGCATATTACTAGTCATGTGGTGAACAATTAATCACATAAAAAATGTGTTTGTTGTGGTTATCTTTAATCAAAATCTAAAAATTTGCATGAAAATGGCATTCCTTCTCTGATGTCAGATTTATGGCTTGGGTTGAATATCCTTAACCACTCCCCTCCAACCGTCAGTCTGAGCGAGGGATGGGGAGGAGGTGCGCTAAAATAAAACCCTGCCCTCTATCATAGACAGTAAAAGAAATGGACACAGCGACCCCATTGGAACTCAATTGAGACAAGTGAAGCCCATTTTTAGCGATTTTTAGCACTTCCGTTTCTGACGCGCAGACTCAAACTAAGCTTGATGACGTCAGCAACCTGTCTGACAGATGTAAATCTTCTAGTAGCTGTGCGTGCAAACTGCCATCGTTAATCTTGCAGAGACGGCGAGCTTGAGCGGGGAGTTCTTTGGCGTGAGTGAGCAGGAGTAAGTATTGATTAATTATTTTGTATAGTATTTTAAAATGTAACGTCAGTACGCCATATTAAGTTAATGCATACTATTGCCTGCGAGCTTCTCCTCCTGTCTGTACGGTAATTTCTCTACTGTGCGACAGAGAGTCAAGTGGTTATGACGCAATCGTTAGCCTATTTTTACAAAAACTGTTTCTACGGGGCCATAATGTAACATAGAAGGTAATGGAGCCCTTTATACATTGTCGTGTATATTTAGAAATAAATAATGGACAAATGGAGTCTTTAAACACCTCAGATGTAAAGTTATTCGCTGTCAAAGTGACGCCAAAATGAATGGGAGTCAATGGGATGCTAACGCAAGTGAAGTTCTGCTACAAGATGGCGGCACGCGGCCGACTTCAACTTCCGGTCGACTTCCTTGGGCACTGCCCTCTATTCAATATTCAATTTCACTTTGAAATGCATCATAACAATGAAGTCAGTTGCAACTTTCGGTTCACAGAGACTTTAAATATTAGAATGACAGCTAACTTCAAATGAATAACGTTGTGTGTGCTATTTCATAAGAACATCCTTGGAACATGGGAAAGTTTTGTAATCTGTCCCATAGTTATTGTTCCTAACTTTTCTCTTAAATTTATGTAAAGGTTATGCAAGTGTTAGAACGAAACACTTTCAAAACAATGTTCATGAAATCACCACATTATATCATTAGTGTTTGATGAATGTTCTCATAATGTTGGCAGAAAACATTCTTTGAACATCATTCTTCTAAAGTCCTTTAAATATTAAGGGTCACTAACTTTTTGGCTTAAACAATGGCTTAAGGTTGGATGCTACACATTTCATTAACACCGCTCAGTGTGACCATTAGTGATGTCAACTGATGTTAATAAGTAAAATCACTGAAGGAAAGAGGAACAAACATTTGAAGTCACCATTGTAGTGAAAGGTTTTTCCTGTAGTTGGGCTCTTGACCCTTGATTGTTTTATTCGTTTTTCTCTGGCTGCAGTATTAGTGTGTTCAGAAAACACAATTACTATGTCAGAGGAATTTGAGACAAAATAACAGATAACTGTTGACTGTTAATTAATGGTGAAATCATCAGGAAGTGGTCTGATTCACTGATCACATTTGAAGTCTAATCACTGATCAGAAGTGTTTTGTTGTTATTTCTTATAAATATTGTTCTACTGACCATGTGATACTATTGTGAAAATCAGATTTTCTGAAAAATGAAAACACATGAGCAGGAAGTTAATAACTATGGTGTTACCTAAACACTCACAGACATTAATAATCAGCATATGAAGCACAACAATGATGGCATACTCCATGCCAGCATACAAAACTCCTTCGTTGTTCCCAGCATGCATTGCGGCATGAATAAATTATGCACCTGAATTCTTTACTATTTATACACTGCCAAAAAGTTTGTTTCTGTTTGGATTTTAACCCTTAAATGCATGACTGTTTCGCCAATCATTCTTACATATTCGGGTCTTTATCGACCCGGATCTATATCTAACACGGAAGGATCTCTACCTGTCGCGATAATATAAAACTCCTCTGATATTATAGTAACAATTATAGAAGAATAAAATAAATCGTATTTTGTTACCTTTTGGGGCCTGAAAGGGCTCAGTTTGAGCAGATGTTTTATGCCATCATCACTGTCCTCATCAGAGCTCATTTCCCAGCAAATTCGGCAAATAATAGGCTAGTTTTATGTTTGAGGTCACGAATATGAGCCGATTCGCGATCTCAAACATATTCTCAAAACTATATAATTTTCAACATCTTCAAAATCAATATTTCAATCACTAACAGCTTCACCAGATTCATTTGATTATTTGACTGTGTTCAGTACTTGCTCTGCAGTAAATCGCTGAGCCATTTCATGTTTTTCTTATTATTTCGTTTTCTGTCTGAATGAGTCGTCACTTCAGCATTGTGTTTCAGACATTGCCACCTTGTGGAATAAAGGTGAATTGCACTTATTCCGTCATCTAAGATTCAATTATTGTTGTGCAGAAAAAAATACACGTACACTCATACATACCTCAGGTCGTTTGCGACCCTATATAATTTTTACAAAAAATGAATACAAAAATAGGCATTCTTTTATAATTTTATGATTTTTTCCTTGTTACATTATTTATAATGAATTGATTGAGGAATACCAAGAAGGTTGATGTCTAATTTTAAAAAATGAACGAGGAGGAGGGTAGTGAATGATAGGTGTGCATTTAAGGGTTAATAGGCAAATACTTAAGAGTCTATGGATGGACCATTATTATAGTGATTATTATGTTTCTAGCATGCTATATGTTTGGTAAAGGTTCGTTTAACCCTTAAAGATGTAGTGTGTAGCTTTTCATTTCTTAAACAACAATGTAGGAAGACACATCATGGCCATATTCCAGGATGAAAATGTCAAGATTGACCAGGGTTTAAATTGTGAAAGAATGGTTCAGAGAGCATGAAGAATCATTTTCACACATGAATTGGCACTTCTGAGTCCAGACCTTAAATTCATTGAAAGTCTTTGGGATGTGCTGGAGGAGACTTTACAGAGTGCTCACCTCTTGCTTTGTCAATACAAGATCTTGACCAAATATTGATGCACCTCTTGAAGGAAATAACATCACAACATGTATTTCCATCAAGAGTTGCATCATTTTTTGGTCAAGATCTTGACCAGCACATCCCAAAAACTCACACTGAGGTTAAGGTCAGTGCCAATTCATGTGTGAAAATGATTCTTCATGCTCCCTCCCAACAATTCTTTCACAATTTGAGCCTGATGAATCTTGACATTGTCATCCTGGAATATGGCCATGATACATCTTAATACACGGTTGTTTAAGAAATTAAAAGCTACACATTCCATCTTTTAGGGTTAAAGGAACTGTTGCCAAACATATAACATGAAAAATAATAATCACTGTAATAATTATCCATCCATAGACCAAACATCAACATCTAAACCTCTGTTAATTCTCAATAAGAACCTTAAATGTATGACAGAAATAAAGTCAAACTGGTTAGTAATATGTGAAGCTGCTGTTTTTGGAGTTGCTTAATCATCCTCTGCTGAGATCTTGATATTTACTGTCTTCTTTCATTTGCAGTTGATTTCATCTAAGGCTGTGTCTGGAAGTCAGTTATATTAGGTGGTAGTTATAGTGTTGCTATGCAGTTGCTAAAGTAGTCTGACTGAGTGATTTTTAGCATGTTGCTATGGCGTTTCTAGAGTGTTTTAGGTGGTTGTTTGCTAACAGGCCAATGCAAGTAAAAAAAATGATATTTTGGTCTCTGTGTATGGAATCACTTGTTTTGTCCACCAGACAAACATTGTTTGTCTGATCACTTAGCTTACATATCCTCAATAGGCTGCATAATTTGAACAGCGTTGCATGAATATCCATCTACATACTTTTATGAAGGTTATAGATCACATTGTGGCATTCATGTAGTAAACCAGATAATCCCAGACGCATCACAAACAACTGGAAATAACAGTCCACGGCAATCCATGTCTTTATCTATTCAGGACATTGACTCCTACTGGAATGAGCACCCTCGCCTCTTAAATGACCGTCATGGCAGAATCTCCCACAAATCTCTGCGGCCTAGCTGCACATGCCCCCCATGAGCAGAGTAAAGCAGCATGAAGGTTTAAATGACCCTGAAATATGATTTCTCATTTGTATGTCTTACATTTTGAATGAAACATTTATCATAGCATAAAAAGTAATTGTTTTGAGGGTTTTTTTCTTTTGATTGCAATAAAGTTGTAAGGCGCACTTTAAATCTGTGACTGCACAGCACATTTACGAGAAGAGCAGACGGTATACTATGTAATGAATTACTAAATTAGGTTTTTATTAGTTTCATGCCCCAGAACATTGCACCCCCTTTTTCATAATTACCTTACTCTGAGAAGTCTGAGAATACATTGCACCACTCAAAAAATGTAATTGAAAATTCATATTTTGATAATAAATCTAAATAGCACATTTACAACTGTCATGCTTATGTTATCTGTCTCGACTAGAAAATGGGGACATTGTGTTGTTTTTGTTTGCTTAACAAAACGGCTCGTCGAGAGTCTAACTAAAAGGCTAAATGGCATTTCTGAGCAGTAATTGAGGTTGACTTTCATGCTCAGAGAGTTTACCCGGAATGGAGCGACCCTTTTATTCGAATGCTGAGTGAAACATTGGCATGTTAATTACAGTAAATATGTTAGAAAAACTCGCTGGAAATGAGGAGGTCATGTAGGGGTGCAGAATTATTTGTCATACAAAAGGCAGAAAGCACAAGCCATTTCATTACTCTGTGCACTCAGCCCGTCTTTTGAAACAAATCTTCCTGCATTCATTAAATGTTCCACAGTGAAATATAATCGAAGGCCACACAATCAAGGTCAAAATTCTGGCACATGCAAAACCATTTTATTGGTATGCGAATGTTCACTAATTAAAATAACATTTAGGCCCATCATGTAACACAACCGTTTTCTCCAAATCTAGACGTAGACTAATTAAACTGTGCTATTTTGAAGCTAATAATAAGTTAAGTTTTTTGGAATGATTCAACAAACTTCGAAATGTCAAAAGTTGACACGGACGGCCCTGTGGCTGAGAGCGGCTCTGTAATTGTGGAGATGGAGACGCAGGGAAGGTGCTGATGATAGTGAGCATGTGAGTGAAAATCACCAGGGAGTTTAGAGCACTGTGTCAGAGAATGAGGGGTGCCAGGTGGGATCAGGCTTGACTGCTCAAGTTAATCCTCATTACCGAGCCCTCATTTCACAAGCGATGCAGTCGTGCGGAGCTATGATTCATCTTTCATCCGAGCCTGCGCTTGCAACGCACTCATTGCTCATAAAACTACTCAATAAAGCATCTCAGAACAGACCCTGGCTGAGTGGTCATAGCAAATGCCTTTGTCGCTGCACCGCTTTCCGCTGTTTGTTTAACAAAAATGAACATGACCTGATTTCAAACTGAGCACCTAGGTGTATGTGTACATATCGATGTAAATGAAAACTTGTCAAAATGGCGAGTTCCCCTTTGTTGAACAGCATGTACGAATTAAACTCTATTATGATGCAATCTTTTGTCATGCATTTTGACACCTAGTGGCATGGATGCAGAAAATGCAAAAACCACGCAAAAAGTTTAATTTTTACCCCAACACAAAACCTTAAAATCCCCTCAATAAAACAACACACGTTTAGCGTGACTGTCCAAATTAGTCCAATTTAGCAATGACTTGATGAGTATCAATGTTGCTATCTAGCTAATTCCCAATACCTAATTTTACAGAGAGAGGTCACGAAAAACATCTGTGGTCGAATATTATGTCAGAATTAAATAAACGAGAAAGAAGAGATTCTTTAATGAATTCATCTCATTATAATAGTCGGGTGATGGCGCTAAACTCACATGTCTTAAAGGTGCCAATGAACGTTTTTTTACAAGATGTAATATAAGTCTAAGGTTTCTCCTGAATGTGTCTGTGAAGTTTCAGCTCAAAATACCCCATAGATTTCTAAATAATTTTTTTAACTGCCTATTTTTGGGCATCATTAACTATGCACCGATTCATACTGCTGGCCCTTTAATTGCCCCCCAGAGCTCTCGACTCTATCATTGCATAAACAAAGTTCACACAGCTAATATAACCCTCAAAATGGATCTTTACAAAGTGTTCGTCATGGAGCATGTCTCATCGCGTAAGTATGGTATTTATTTGGATGTTTACATTTGATTCTGAATGAGTTTGATAGTGCTCCATGGCTAACGGCTAACATTACACACTGTTGGAGAGATTTATAAAGAATGAAGTTGTGTTTATGCATTACACAGACTGCAAGTGTTTAAAAATGAAAATAGCGATGGCTCTTGTCTCCGTGAATACAGTATGAAAAGATGGTAACTTTAACCACATTTAACAGTACATTAGCAACCTGCTAAGGAAACATTTAGAAAGACAATTTACAAATATCACTAAAAATATCATGATATCATGGATCATGACAGTTATTATCGCTCCATCTGCCATTTTTCGCTATTGTTCTTGCTTGCTTACCTAGTCTGATGATTCAGCTGTGCACATCCAGACGTCCTGCCCTTGTCTAATGCTTGAACATGGGCTGGCATATGCAAATATTGGGGGCGTACATATTAATGACCCCAACTGTTACATAACAGTCGGTGTTATGTTGAGATTCGCCTGTTCTTCGGAGGTATTTTAAACAAATGAGATTTATATAAGAAGGACGAAACAATGATGTTTGAGACTCACTGTATGTCATTTCCATGTACTGAACTCTTGTTATTCAACTATGCCAAGGTAAATTCAATTTTCAATTCGATGGCACCTTTAAAAGTGCTTGGACAGGAGAGTTAAAGCTGCAGTAGGTAACTTTTGTAAAAATCTATTTTTTACATATTTGTTAAACCTGTCATTATGTCCTGACAGTAGAATATAAGACAGATAATCTGTGAAAAAATCAAGCTCATCTGGCTCCTCCCAGTGGTCCTATTGCCATTTGCAGAAATACACCGCTTCCGGTAAGAAACAACCAATCAGAGCCAGGAGGAGTGTCTTAGCAGTGTCAATCAAGCTCGCGTGCGCGCTGATCACACTCCTCTCATGCAGAGCGCGTACAGCCGTTCAAATTCAAGATTACCGGTGTGCCGCAACTTTGCTTATGCCGGACAAACAATCCAAACTGCCAATTCCTCGAGTGGCACCTGCTCATAAAATAAAGACGGGTAAACGGAAAAAGACAGATGACGATGATAAAAAAAGCCAAAAAGAAAGAATTAGATAGAGCCCGAAATAAAACGAGGGTAAATATCGGAGCGGCTTTTCCGAGGTGGAGGGAGCTACGTGTCCTGAAAGGATTAAAAACCGATGCAGAGTCAGCCACATTTCTGCTTGACAAGTAAGTATCCCTGCTTGATTTGTTTCATTTTTTAAGAACTACACAACTAAGATAATTTCAAAACAGGCCTGCCCGTCCCCTGCCTGATGCTCCGCGCACACCACGGCTTCCTCTTCTCCTCGCCCGTTGACTCCTCGAATTCGCTGTGGGTGTGGATTCCTCGTTGGAGCCCATTGACTCAGTGTCAAAACTCTAGCCGCATAACATACAGATAAAATGTCACGCACTGTGCAAAGCAACTATTGAAACCTACTAATTCACTGGCTTGTCATGTTGCTGAAATAATGTACTAGCAAACCTTATTTAGCATTACATATCGATAGAATAATTACTTGCATACTGTAACGTTAGTTACCGTTATATTATCATACTAGCTATTTATTACTTATAGAAATAGTGCAACGTCATATAGTTGCATTACATGTATTGCAAAATACGTAATGTTTTGAGGACCAAGTTTGTAGTCAAAGTATGGGCAGGCCATAGTCAATGTAAATCATATTGTTGATGTTTCGTCTGTACCAGTGAATGTGCCATAACTGTTTATCCGCCTTACTAGCCAGCGCATCCACGGCAGGCTCCTTTGTGATGGGGGGGGAGCTGTGGAGGGAGGGCTGTAGCGCAGCATAGAGCAAGGGGGAGTGACCTGTGAGTTGTGCTTGTTCAAATTTTCAGGCTAAGTCAACGTTTTCTAAAAACTCCCTACAGCAGCTTTAAAGATACTAAAATTAATACAATACAAAAATGCATACAATAATGTACACTTATTGATGTGTTTTTATTATTATTTATGGTTAGTTTAATGATTATGAACACGGTTAACCATGGAAAATCAAATCTATATTTATTGCATTAATTTAAACTATCATCAATACCAAAGCTGGCATGGCATGAATTTTGTCAGTGACCAAATTCCTCGTTTCATTTCGTTCACTCCTCGCTTCTAGCACTCAACTGCCATGCACTATAGGCTATGGATTTGAAAATCAGTAAACAAGTGAGCAATTTCGGACACAGCAACAGAGTTGACGCCGAGAGTCGATTCCTGTGCTGGAGTTGGCCCCCCATCACTACTCATCGCATTCAAGTTTCAAAATGGAAGGGCATTCATGTGCAATTTTTTACCTAGGATACTCACATTTACGATAATTCTGAGAGCAAGTGAAGGCAGCACAAGTGTTTAGAGGCCACAGAGGCCACCACAACAGATCTTATAAGCGTAATGATATTTATTTTACTTTATCAGTCGTAGTCGAAGATACAAATTTTAACTTTTTTAACTAATACAGTAGCCTATCCATCTTATTTTTCAGGTAAGAGCGGTCGCAGCCATTTGTACATTTAATGTGTCTGGCTTCCGGTGTCATTCGCTTCCAGTTATTTTTAGCTAAAACAGCTCATTATGCTGCTTGATAATGCAAACTGGTATTTCTTACCATATTATTTTAATGTATTGTTTTAATTATAAACACGCTGGTTTGTAGAGCAAACATTTTTACAGTTTACTACACTTTGATATTCTTCTTGTTATTGCCCTATAGTAGCTAATAAATCCTGCTGGATATTGTGTAACTTTAATATATATTTAGAATGTAATTTTTTGTATGTTTTTGTGTATAACTTTGTGGTAAGAGAACATTTAAATGTAATATCACTTTCAAAATTACAGACCTTTTAGCTACCTATATATGAACGTTGAATGTTTTTTATTTGATTCATAATAGAAAAGTTGAGAAACAAATTTCCATCATTAATCATATTCTTAAATGAATGAGTTATACAACGACAATCACTGCAGGATAATAAATAGATATGCATTCGATGGGACAGACTTTGAAACTGTAGGAAGATTCATTTAATAGGACTCCTCAAAGTATTACTTTTACATACTTTTATGTTTGATTCAAAAAGTGAGAAAGAGGCAGACTGAGAAATAAGCCTTTTCATCTGTTGATTTCTTTTCATTTCAACACCCTGAACGGACCAGAAATGGCTTCTTCACATGCCTGTGTCTCAATTCAAAATATGTATTCAAAATACATATTTCAGACTTATTGTTTCTTATATGCATCTGAGACATCTTAGAAGATGAGAAAAAAAGAACATAAAAAAAGAAGTGTTTCAGACAAATCCAAAAGTCATAATTTTTTATCTGTAAGCTCATCAAGAATGCTCAGCTCTACTTATTCAAAAGAGAGATAATTATGCAAAGCCACATTTTTCAGATTAAATCTTGGATGTGGTTAATATTTCCGATTGTCAGAACTGTAAAACACTGAAGCAGGAATTAAGCAACCTGAGCATTTGATTTCATGAATTCGTCTCTCCTCTCATCCCCATGTGTAGCACACATACACGATGAGACATCAAAATTCAGCAGAAAGCTTTATTATTCTTCAAACAGACATTTTCTGTCTCTCTCGCCCATAATAAAAAGGAATCAGAAATGGAGGAATAGAAGACATCTTTTCCTTGGAGTTTACATCTTCCATGCGACACCGAAAAATATCTTTAACTGGATTCATAGCAAATTCCCATTCATTTCTCCTGCACTGTGTGCCAATTAAAGCCTTCTTTCCCAGCATGAAATATATTGGCTCAAAGTAACATTGACTCTCAACTTCAGGGTCCTGTATTTTCAGTATAATTGCCTTTGGGGTGATAGAAAATGAATGAAAGTGCTTTAGTAATGCAATTGATGCACCAGGAAGGGATGTGAAAGACTGAAAAAAATGTACAAGAGAATGTAAAGGTGTGAAAAAAAAAGTCAGACAGCATGAGTCGAGCAAAGGGATGTGAGGATGTCAAGACTCTCGCTTAGATTCTCGGAAAAGGATCTGCTAATGGTTGCAGACTGTAGCAATTCTTCTGTCATTATACTGGCCGATTAGCCTAATTGCTTATCCAAGCCTGAACAATTTGGTTAGATGTTGTTGGGCAATTATTGCTCCTTAGCAAAGAATAACAGATACCCCCCAAGTTCAGTTAGTGGTGCTTGTGTCCTTGCATATGCTGTTTTTGTTTGTTTGTTTTGTTTTTTAACCATGTCTTCAATTTTACTGTCACAAAAATTGACTGGAAGAATGTTACATAATGTGAAGTCAAAGAATTAAAAATGATTGTCACAACAGATTGTTGTTGTTGTGCAATATATGATTTAATTTGATAAAAGATCAGGCAAATTGGACATCTTGAAGCATCAAACACAATATATAATATCTTGAGGTTATTTCCACATTATCGTCATGGACATTTCTTATATTATTTTGTACCGCAGAGAAATGGTGGAACTGACAGCCCAAACTGTCAATTAAATTGTCTGAGAATTAGCCTCAGTTTTAAACAGGATTTTTCTCTTACCACGAAACAATACAGTGACTGTTGAACTGATCTGTTGCCACTGGCAACAAGGGAGCTGGAAAAAATCCATGGCAACATGCATTGGCTGTCACAGTTGTAAGAACTAAAGCCTGAAGACCTCACGCTCTAAGAATCTGGCCTCTTTAATAGAGTTCATATGTACTTGATATGATGCTTTTTTTTGCATTTGAATCCTTTGTTTGCTTCAGAATCAGCTATGACTGAACACATTAATAAAATATGTTAGTTATATATCATTGATATATAGCCTGTTGACTATTTCTGGTAATTGTGAATAAAAAATAAATACATAAAAATCTGTCTCATATTTGACTTTATTTCTCATATTGCAGCTACATACTGTATATAGTCAAACCAAAATTTATTCTGACACCTTGAACATTTCATTCTTTAATACAGTTTATTCACTATAGTTTAAAAATGGTAATAAAATATGACAAGATCTCAGAGTTAAGCTGTGTCAGAAAAAAAAAAAAAAAATCTTAATTATGTCAAATAACACTTAAGCAAAACATGGTCAGGTCAAAGTGTCTGAATAATTTTTGGTTCCAAATTTTTATCAGTTTTACTGGTAGTCCACTGCATGAAGAATTTTTGGGTATAATATGGCACAATTTACTTTATTTTGCTATCCTCACTTACATAAATGAACTATAGTGCCCTGCACCAACTAGTAAAAATATATCAAAAATGTCACCAATAATTTTTGGCTTGACTGTATCATTCAACTCAAATATCTAATCATTCAATCACATGGCAGCAACGCTTGTAGACATGGCCAAGATGATCTGCTGAAGTTCAAGCTGAGCATCAGAATGGGGAAGAAAGGTGATTTAAGTGACTTTGAATTTGGTTACTGGCACCAGATGGGCTGGTCTGAGTATTTCAGAAACTGCTGATCTACAGGAATTTTCATGCACATCCATCTCCAGGGTTTACAGAGAATGGTCTGAAAAAGAAAATATGCAATGAGCCGCAGTTCTGTTGGAGAAAATGCCTTGATGATGCCAGAGGCCAGAGGTCAGAGGAGAATGACCAGATGGTTTGAGCTGATAGAAAGGCCACAGTAACTTAAATTAACACTCGTTACAACTGAGGTCTGCAGAAGAGCATCTCTGAACACAAACACATTGAACCTTGAAGCAGTTGGGCTACAGCAGCAGAGGACCATGTCAGGTGGCAGTCCTGTCAGCTAAGAACAGGAAACTGAGGCTATAATTTACACGGGCTCAACAAAATCTGACAATTGAAGATTAGAAAAATGTTGCTTGGCCTGATGAGTCTAGACTTCTGCTGCAACATTCAGATGGTAGGGTCAAAATTTGGTGTATACAACATGAAAGCATGGATCCATCCTGCCTTGTATCAACAATTCAAGTTGCTGGTGGTGGTGTAATGGTTTGGGAGGAATTTTTTGGTACACTTTGGGCCCCTTAGTACCAACTGAGCATCATTGTAAATGCCACAGCCTACCTGAGTATTGTTGCTGACCATGTCCATCCCTTTATGACCACAGTGTACCCATCTTCTGATGTACCTTTGTGTCTCATAATTGTGACTTTATATCTCATAATTGACTATTTCTTGTATATATCTCACAGTTGTGACTTTTATCATGTTGCCTTCATATAGTCAGAATTTGACAAATAGTCAGATTTATTAAACACAATGTCTTGTAATTGTGCTTTCATATCACATAATTGTGATTGTATCTCTGTTTGTATCTTATATATATATATTTTCAATTGTGACTTTGTATCTGACAAGATTAAAATAGTACAAAAGTATAAAGCAAAGCTGCAAAGCTAAGAAAGCAGCAATTCTCTCTGAAAGCTGTCCCTGACTACTAGAGATTTCAGAGGACACCTGAGCACAGTTTCTTTTCAACAAGCCATGGCCCTGCCGGAGCCGTCAGGGCCGGTTGTCGATCTCTCTCAGTAAAATCAATGCAGGGAAGATTAAGCAGCAAGCAGCCAAGCAGAAGGAAACATCAGTGGAGTGTATTTTCAACCAATAGCTGGCCAGAGTAAATGATTAGTTTGAGGCTTATCACCTTCTCAGGACAGTAGCAAAGATTTGACAGGTTTCATTGTTGCCTTTGTGCTCGTTTGAAAGCTAGATAAATTTGTCCAGTTTGTTTGCACCAACTTGGCCTTAACATTTGTATAATGCAGTCTCGAGAGTTTCGCTCACAACCTGGGAAAAAAAAAAATCTTCTCCGAGCCTTTGGAGGAATCACAGATGACAATTATGTACAGCTAATACTTAACCAACATTCTGAAACTTCAGTGACTCTTGGATGACTCTGTAGTTGCAGGTTGTTATTGATGAAGAGAAACAAATTAATCAGGAACTGGATCAATTTAACAGCTATGGCAGGGTGACATGCGTCACACATCGCATGAATTATTGACGCTTATTCTAAGTCACATTCTTCACTGCGACACCAATTCCTCACCACGGTTCCTGAATCCATCATGCCGGGCAGAAATTTCAAGGTACCCGATGTGCATGTGCAGAGATTTCCGGCAGAATTTCCTCTATATGGCACCTCACTCAAAATTTCATGCCAAATGCATCATTCATTTGAGGAAAGTACAACAAAACCTACTTATGGAAATGATCTATTATTAATGATACAAGTTTGAAAAAAGTGTGAATGGAGACGGAAGATTCACTCCCCTATTCTAAAAGTAGTTACTGACATAAAAACAAAAAAAGATCTATTCCTTTTTCAGATCTGTATTTCTGCATCTATAGAATGACCTGCAGGACAGCTTCTCTTGCTCCCTCTGGTCAAATATATTAAATTTGCGCATTCAGTGTAGACACAGAAAAACCATTCAATAGCTTTTAAAAGTCCCTTGTGGATAGTACCAGTCACACTGCTGGCAGGAAGCACATGGATCATATTTTGTAATGCTGCGGTTTTGAGTCGAGAAGACACTTTGGTGGGATGACCTCACTGAGCGCTGCTGTTCATTATCCGATGAATCTGCTCCAGGCTGTGAACCATTTCTTCCGTCTTCACCAACACAAGTCAAAGCCAACAGCAAAGCACAGTATGAAATGATGTGTAAAATTTTGACAAACAAACACGCTTATACTGTAGCATCTGTAGCCAAATGCACAACTTGATTTACAAAAGTAGGACATGTTTCTGGATCAACATCCTTTGTTGTTCCTGGAACAACATTCCTGCCAACCAATCATAGCACTAATCCAATGTGATCTCATGAGTATTTGTATGAATTTTATGTAAAGTGTCGTTCTACCATTTTCCCATTTTTGCATTTTCATACACACTGAAATGTACAATATTGACAGCACTAAAATGTAAATTATCTACATATGAACAACTTTGCAGACGTACAAATGTATACGAATCCTTTGTGGCATTAATATCTTGATTCTATTTTATCCAATACATTTTCATGACATTGTTTACAGTCGCATTTATTAAAGCTCTCGATCTCCCGAGCTCTCGACTCTATCATTGCATAAACAAAGTTTACACAGCTAATATAACCCTCAAAATGGATCTTTACAAAGTGTTCATCATGCAGCATGTCTAATCACGTAAGTACGGTGTTTATTTGGATGTTTACATTTGATTCTGAATGAGTTTGATGGTGCTCCGTGGCTAACGGCTAATGCTACACTGTTGGAGAGATTTATAAAGAATGAAGTTGTGTTTATGCATTATACAGACTGCAAGTGTTTAAAAATGAAAATAGCAACGACTCTTGTCTCCGTGAATACAGTAAGAAACGATGGTAACTTTAACCACATTTAACAGTACATTAGCAACATGCTAACGAAACATTTAGAAAGACAATTTACAAATATCACTATAAATATCATGTAATCATGGATCATGTCAGTTATTATTGCTCCATCTGCCATTTTTCGCTATTGTTCTTGCTTGCTTACCTAGTCTGATGATTCAGCTGTGCACATCCAGACGTTAATACTGGCTGCCCTTGTGTAAGCCTTTCATAATGTTGGGAACATGGGCTGGCATATGCAAATATTGGGGGCATACATATTAATGATCCCGACTGTTACGCAACAGTCGGTGTTATGTTGAGATTCGCCTGTTCTTCGGAGGTCTTTTAAACAAATGAGATTTATATAAGAAGGAGAAAACAATGATGTTTGAGACTCACTGTATGTCATTTCCATGTACTGAACTCTTGTTATTCAACTATGCTGAGGTAAATTCAGTTTTCAATTCGATGGCACCTTTAAGGATTACATAATGTTAAACAAGACTATGCATTAAACCTTAAAATAATTTAACCATTATCATATCTATTTTGTTTGCCGTTTAACACACAAGGCATTCTCTCAGTATGGTCCTACATGCTGTGACTGACAATAGAAATATAAAATACACCAAAAACACAACCTAAAAAAAAAGATGTATTAATGTGCTGTTAAATCCAAACCTTTAGAATCCATAAGATTGTAAAGAACAGACCCAAAATCGAGCTTTTATTCAGTGATCTTCATCTCCATTCTCAGCCGCGACCATAAACGTCAACTCCCATGCTCTTTGTAAATTCAAAAATTGCCGCCTCAAGAAAATTTACGACACGTTTTACGGCAGTGATATCAAATGCTCAAACGCAACTCTGCTCTATACCTCCTACAAAATTATTATATTCCACCAGAGAGAACTGCATCGTCAGACTGCTTATGGTGCTGCTTTTGACATTTTTGCAATAAATAAATTGTGATTCCACTTGTTTGTTATGTTTTTCTTTTTAACTCCACATATTTTTAAGAAATGGGTGATGGGTAGGTTTAGAGGTAGGAGTGGCATTAACAGCTCAAAATATCTTTTTAAAGCTATATTTTACTAAAACTGTAATTCATTATGTTTGTATGTCACGGTGCACACAAGAACGAGGATGTTAGGATCCAGTTGCAGCATTTATTATAGGGTAATCCAAGGTCAAAATCCAGAGAACAGGCAAGGGTCAAAATCCATATAACAGTCCACAAAAAAAAAGAAAGCCAGAGGTAACAAAAAGTGCACGCAACAAATACAACAAACCACAACTGAGGACAGAAACAACTGAGACTAAATAGACAGACACTAATGAACAAACACAAAACAGCTGAGTGCAATGAACGAGGTTAATGAGTCCAGGAGTGAATTATGGGAATTGCAGTTCAGACAAGTAACAAAAGTCCATGTCCAATTTGTGATCATGACAGTACCCCCTCCTTACGGAGCGGCTACCAGACGCTCCATGAAACAAAACAAAAAAAACACAACTCTCAGGAGGGAGGTGGACTGGAGGAGGACCAGGGGGAGGGACGGCGGGCCAGGACCAGAGCCCCCAACCGAAGGCCAGGGGGGAGCCGGAGGAACAGACCACGGAGGCTCTAAGAAGGTCGGGGTCCTGGCTGAATGCCAGGGCAGCACTGGAGGAACTGACCAGGCGGGTTCCCTGGGGTCTGGAGTCCTGGCTGGTTGCCAGGGCGGCGCTGGAGGAACTGACCAAGCGGGTTCCAGCGGTTCAGACGGCCGGGGCAGTGGCAGCAGGGCAGAAAGCCTGGGCGACGGTGGCAGGACAGAAGGCTTGGTTGGCGGCGGCAGGGCTGGCCGCCTGGGCGGCAGCGGCGGCAGGGCTGGCGGCAGGGCTGGCCAAGGGTGCTCCGTGGTCGTATCAGGGAGAGCGGGCAGCTCGGTGACGGCCTCCGTGGCCGTATCAGGGAGAGCGGGCAGCTCGGTGACGGCCTCCGTGGCCGAATCAGGGAGAGCGGGCAGCTCGGTGACGGCCTCCGTGGCCGAATCAGGGAGAGCGGGCAGCTCGGTGACGGCCACCGTGGCCGTATCAGGGAGAGCGGGCTGCTCGGGGACGACAGCGGGCTGCGACAGCGGGCTGTTCCGGCTACTCGGAGACGACAGCGGGCTGCTCCGGCTGCTCGGGGACGACAGCGGGCTGCTCCGGCTGCTCGGGGACGACAGCGGGCTGCTCCGGCTGCTCGGGGACGACAGCGGGCTGCTCCGGCTGCTCGGGGACGACAGCGGGCTGCTCCGGCTGCTCGGGGACGACAGCGGGCTGCTCCGGCTGCTCGGGGACGACAGCGGGCTGCTCCGGCTGCTCGGGGGCGACAGCGGGCTGCTCCGGCTGCTCGGGGGCGACAGCGGGCTGCTCCGGCTGCTCGGGGGCGACAGCGGGCTGCTCCGGCTGCTCGGGGGCGACAGCGGGCTGCTCCGGCTGCTCGGGGGCGACAGCGGGCTGCTCCGGCTGCTCTGGGATGACAGCGGCCTTGGGCTGGCAGACTGCTCCAAAGTCCATAGAGCTTGAGTTCATCCTCCACGCGTGCAGAACAGCCAAAACATAAAGGGTGAACACAGCCCTCTGGGCCAAGACAGGACTAACCAGGACAGCAGGCTGCTCTGGAGCGGACTCACTGGCTGGAGCGGACTCACTGGCTGGAGCGGACTCACTGGCTGGAGCGGGCTCTGGAGTGGACTCACTGGCTGGAGCGGGCTCTGGAGAGGCCTCCGGGTCTTGAGGGATGGAAGCCTTCCTCCTCCTCCTCCTCTTTTTAGATGTGGGAAGCGGAGACTCAGTGCCCACCTCCTCTGAGGCCTCTGGAGCGGACTCACGGGCTGGAGCTGGCTTTGGAGCGGACTTGCTGGCTGGTGCAGGCTCACGGGCTGGAGAGGATTCCCAAACTTGAGCGGATTGATGGACTGGAGCGGGTGCTGGAGGTATCCGTATCTGCCCATTCCCACGCAGATACAGGTAGTTCCAGAAATTCCAGAAACTTAAATTCCCCACAAACTCCATCTCCCATTGCGGCAGGGGGTCATCAAGACACTGATTAAACATGTCCCTAAGGACCAAATCAGGGAGATTAAATCTCTCCGCCCGCGACCAAAACCCTTGGGTGAATTTCCGCACCTCCATACCCCTCTGCCGAAGCTCAGCTAAATCTTGGGGACTGCTCCCACTTCCCAGTGTGCTGGACGGTGGCCGGACTCTCCTGCTGCTGGATCCTTGCATTGGTGGTTTGTTCTGTCACAGTGCACACAAGAACAAGATGTTAGGATCCAGTTGCAGCATTAGTGTAATCCAAGGTCAAAATCCAGAGAACAGGCAAGGGTCAAAATCCATATAACAGTCCACAAAAAACAGAAAGCCAGAGGTAACAAAAAGTGCACGCAACAAATACAACAAACCACAACTGAGGACAGAAACAACTGAGACTAAATAGACAGACACTAATGAACAAACACAAAACAGCTGAGTGCAATGAACGAGGTTAATGAGTCCAGGAGTGAATTATGGGAATTGCAGTTCAGACAAGTGACAAAAGTCCATGTTGGAGTGCCCTCTGGTGGCTAAACTTGGGCACTCCAATTTGTGATCATGACAGTTTTATTCTTTTGATATGGGTTTGGGGTAGGGTTAAGGGATCTAAAATGTATCTATAAAAT
The DNA here is from genome assembly GCF_018812025.1 of Megalobrama amblycephala. Taxonomy (NCBI): domain Eukaryota; kingdom Metazoa; phylum Chordata; class Actinopteri; order Cypriniformes; family Xenocyprididae; genus Megalobrama; species Megalobrama amblycephala. Next base: position 43,061,976 of record NC_063045.1, on the reverse strand, counting down.
GCTAAAAGGGCAATTATACAAATATAGCTGCGAGCAGCAATTATCAGGGTTCAAGAGTTTCAAGGCCTTTAAGCACATGTGTAAAAAGGTATAATGTTTTAATTAGCAAGCCTGTTAACATCTCGATCATAGATGGAAAAGACCATTTACGGCAAATACAAGCAAGTTACCATAGAAAATATGTAGTTTTTAAAGCTTTTTAACAGTTATCAAGGTTGAGCCATCTGTTAACCATGGTTGAGCTATTCAAATTTCATTGGCCAATGGCGGACATGTTTTTTAAGATATGCAATATCCTCTTAGACAGTCATGGTACCTCGGACATAGAAAGTGCATGCCAATTTTCAAGTCGATTGGACTAATGGTGAAGTAGTTATATCCATTTTCATGTTTTTTTGCCGTTATAGCGCCACCGATTAGCCAGTAGCCTTGTCCCTTTTCACACGACCATAGAATGAACTCTTACATAGGTGTGCTGAGTTTGGTGAAAATATCTTATTCCGTTCACGAGTTATAGCCATTTTAGTAAAAACGGCTCCACCAACTTCAAATGTTTTGTTGGCCCTTAGGAACCGTGAATCGGAATTTCAACTTCTTTTTTTTTTTGAAAATTATTGACAATGAGACTCTGGAGAATGCACTTGTTTGGTTCTGACTGGGCCAAAAACCTAGGAGTTCGCAAAAGTAGGTTTTTCAAAAAATCCAAAATACCCGATAATTTCGCCAGGGTTACGAGCGAATCCGAGGCATGGATCTTGTCTGAGCCAAGGACTCCAACAATATAAGACACTTGAGCCTAGGCCTAACGGTTCTGGAGTTATGAGCCATTTCGTACTTTTGACCACCGCAGCGCCCCGTCAGGCCGATTGGGGCGAGCCTTGGTGACGTTGTAGACAGTGTGAGTACTACCAGCCCTCAAAGTTTTAGGTCTCTACAACTTACGGTTTGGTCTGCCTAATCACTTTTAGGGGAGAATGCTGATCCTTGGAAAAATACAAGGCGCTACGTGCTTGAACCCCTAAATATCATTTTGATATGTTTTTTAGCTGTAAAAATGTAATAAAGTTTACGTTTAAATGTTGTCTATACGTTAATATTGTACGTTTCAGCATCTATCCAAACATACAAAAATGTAGATTTTGTACCTGTAAATGTTATGTATTAATATGTACAGAGACCAGGCTTACTAGTCCTAGGGCACTTGTTGATGGGAATGTTCAGTTAACAAAATAATAGATTAACAAATAATGTCATTTTAAGAGTATTCTTTTACTAGTATTGTTATTTTAGCCAAGTCACCTTTATAGGGCTTTTTACAATACAGATTGTTTCAGTGATAACAGGAAAATAATGCAACATGCGAGTGGAGTTCTCTTCTTGCCAACAAATGAACAATGCAAGATTATGATTCAGGCAGCATTAAAGGTCAGAAGTCAGATTGGACCAGAACATTCAAAATATTTAATCCAGTTCCATCTGGTTTAATCCATTTCCATTTCCATCTGGTAGTGTGAGAGTGGAGAGAGTGAGAGAGAGAAAGAGACTGAGAAATTCATATATATATATATATATATATATATATTATTTATTTAGACCTGTTGACTTGAGTTTTGTTCAGTGCTCCAGGCTGTCTTCACAAACACTTCAGCTCAAAGCCAACATCAAAAGCCGTATGTTGTGTAGAATTTTAATAGACATGTTAAAACAAACTGTAGCTGAATGCACAATGTGACTTATACAAGCAATTGTGTGGTTTGCAAATGATGATGCAAAGCTGAATTTTGTGCAGTTTAGCCCTTTCTTAAACATGGTTCTCTGGCAACACTTTATTTTACAGTGTCCGTTACACATGTTACATGTAGTTCATATCACTCAGTACCTAAATGTATAATTACACTGTAACAAGGACACCTTAAAATAAAGTTTAACTGATTCATTTTATCGGTGCTGAAATATTTTTCTGTACTAACATAATCATGTAGGTCTGTGTGTTTATATTTTCATTCATTTATTTGTGCATTTATATCAAGGCTACAATTCACTGATGAAGACTTTTTATATCATATTGTTATAGAAAAAATGTAAAAAACTTAATTGGTTAAAGACCTCCGAGTGACATCATAAACAGGATTGAAATCTCTTAAAGGTGCCCTAGAACCAGTTTTTACAAGATGTAATATAAGTCTAAGGTGTCCCCTGAATGTGTCTGTGAAGTTTCAGCTCAAAATACCCCATAGATTTTTTTTAATTAATTGTTTTAACTGCCTATTTTGGGGCATCATTAACTAAGCACCGATTCAGGCTGCGGCCCCTTTAAATCGCGCACTCCCTGCCCCCTCCCCCCAGTAAGAAACGATGGTAACTTTAACCACATTTAACAGTACATTAGCAACATGCTAACGAAACATTTAGAAAGACAATTCACAAATATCACTAAAAATATCATGTAATCATGGATCATGTCAGTTATTATTGTTCCATCTGCCATTTTTCGCTATTGTTCTTGCTTGCTTACCTAGTCTGATGATTCAGCTGTGCACAGATCCAGACGTTAATACTGGCTGCCCTTGTGTAATGCCTTGAACATGGGCTGGCATATGCAAATATTGGGGGCGTACATATTAATGATCCTGACTGTTACGTAACAGTCGGTATTATGTTGAGAATCGCCTGTTTTTCGGAGGTCTTTTAAACAAATGAGATTTACATAAGAAGGAGGAAGCAATGGAGTTTGAGACTCACTGTATGTCTTTTCCATGTACTGAACTCTTGTTATTTAACTATGCCAAGGTAAATTCAATTTTTGATTCTAGGGCACCTTTAAAATCCACAGAGACTGCTTTTACATTATCAAAGTGCATCAGATCATTCTAAAACAATGCTAGACGGACAGAGTCAGATCTCACATACTTTGCTTTCTTTTACTTGGTTTCTTTTCTTTCCCGTTGAGAGTTAAGTTTTACCGCAAAGTTTCAGTCAATGATTCTTCAGCAAAGCCCACTTCCAACTTAAAACTTCATCCACGAAACTTACCATTCATCTGCCAACACACCAGCGTGATTGGCTTCCCAAGACACTCCGGACACAACGAGACCGCCAGCGAATAAAAGAACCTGGGAAATCCTTTCTCCAGCAAGGACCATATAAGGGAATTGCAGTAACACCTCTAGCTGAACTGGTGTATTGATAAGAAATGTATTAACCCCGCCTAAGAAACGATAGAAGGGTTAAATTAATGATTGATGGTTCATTCAGGTCAGGTTTTATAAAGAGAATATATTGCTAGAAACTTGGGATTTCATAATTTCACTCTCTTAAAACTCATTCTTTCCTCACTTTCTTTCTTTCTGCAACTTGTGTGAATGTCTGTATGCGTGTTTATGTATTAGATATTAGTTTTATGTGTTAGATACATCAATAAAGTCTCATTTGTATTTAAAGAGAAGCGTCTTGTGTTATGAGCTTATGAATTTAATGTCTTAAACTGCAGATCTTGTTTACTTTGCTAATAAGTAGTGTTTTTGCTATAGTTCACTACAGAGTGGATAGTTACAGTCCGTTCAACTGAGCGCTGGACGAGTCATTTGTTCTGCTCTAAAAGTGGTGATTTAATCAAAATTGAATGAATTAATAATTCCCTTTGAGCTAAATTTACCTGTTTCCCTTACATAAATGTTATATGTACTGTATTGTGTAGTGTCACTTATAGTACAATCAAGGCTGTGTGAAAATCTTTAGAGATTATGAAATAAAACAGTTACCTAATGCTAAAATCAGAGAGTTTATTTGGTTGAACTGTTGTTGTTCCACTTGTGTGTAATGTGTAAATTAGAGGTTGGGGTTACCGTAAATACAGATTTATGGCAAGTTTAACCCAGTAAATTGTGTTTTATAGATTCCTATACATTATGTGGAGACCTAAACTCTTCCCTTCTGAGTTGCCATGGAGATGAGACAGCAGACTGCACTCCTGAGGTTAAACAGTACAGAGCTGGACCACCACGTAATGACCAAACCCCCTGCTGATCGGCCAATAAATCATGGCCGTGAGATCGATTCATACAACAAGAGTGAATATTAGGACTTTAATAAAAGTTTATAACCTCAAAATGTGCGGTTATTTGCTCTGATGAAACTAATGAGATAAGAATAAATAAGGGGAAATGATAAAAAGAATAAGATTGCCAGGCTTTGTTTGAATTGATCTCAGATAAGCCTCACTTTTTGAGTCAGCATGCTCAAACACAGGCCTCTCACGACTGATAACTGTACTGTGATGTTTTCAGGAAGAGTTAAACTCAGGACATCAGATGGGTCAATTATTCATACACCCCACCGGGATAGAAAATAATCAATGTTGAAGCCAATTTCCCAGTGTTGACCCAAAGGTAATTGGGTATGAGAGGCTGGGTGACATGGGCTGTCCCGTCGTGCCCAGCCAGAGGAAATAGAATTTTGTTTGGCGACTCCGCTGACAAGATGTCTGTTCCGGAACTCACATACTCATTTCATGTATATCACAGGGGGTCAGCGTTCATTTGAATTGTAAAGCAGTCCCATGGTAATGAACACCGGTAACGCTCTTGTTGCATTCAGTTGAGAACACTGAAAGAGTGGGTGCTACAGAACAAGAGAAAAAGACTGAAATAATGAGAAAGGAAATGGTGAAGGTGAAACTGGTCAAATATTAGATCACATTTTGATTAAGAATTTGTTTAGAATTAGTTACATGATACATCATTTAATTAAAATAATTATATTTGTATATATAATATTATATATATATTATTTATAATTATATAATTAAGATATCTAATAAAGATAATTACTGTGTGTGTGTGTGTGTGTGTGTGTGTGTGTGTGTGTGTGTGTGTGTGTGTGTGTGTGTGTGTAAATATATATGAAGAGCATTATTTTAAACAGAAATCTTTTGTAACATTATAAATATCTTTACTAGGGGTGTAACTGTACATGTATTCGCCCCGAACCGAACGGTACGGACATCACGGTTCAGTGCATGCAGTCACACGACGAATACTGTCAGTCACAGGCGATTCACACTCCCATCCAGAAGGGGGCACGCGCGGTAATTATCCTGTTTACTGTTTGCTACCAGTAAAAAGTGCAGAAGAAGAAGAGATTATCGATCAAAATATTTACATGTAATCTATTAAAAAGTGTTTCAACTGCAGAAATATATCAATTAAACAGGTTGACAATAATATCTCACATAGCATTATGTTTACCTCAGGCATTTAGTGTCTACAGCATTTTAGTTCGCTAGAGAAATGAACTCTAGAGAGGAGCATTTCATATGCACTATATTAGCCTATTTATTATATTTACTTAACCTGTAAATAATGTCTTGATTATTTAAAGTATGTTTAAATAAATTTGTCATGAAAAGTTATGACAGCCACTGAATAAATGATTATATTTCAAAAATGGTTTGGATTTGGAAAATTGTTAATTGTAACCTTTAATATTACAGTAGCTGGGTTTCCATCCAAACATGAAGCAAATCTTGTCAAAGTTCGCAAATCCAAAAGATGTTCGAGCGGGTGACGCTATTGGTCATAGGTGCTGCGTGCCAACCCACGGAAAAACACAAGATATTCTCCATTCATTTTATCAAAAAAAAACAAAAAACGTAAGCATACTGTATGCTTGATTTGGCATAGAAAGCACGCAGAGTGCTCCCTTTATAATCATTAAAAAGCTGTCCCTCATCTTAGTTCATGGCGATCTCACAAAGTTCTGTTATATTAAACGAAGCTGACTGCACAATTAATTTATTTCTTTACATAATGTCTACACTGTATTTATTTTGTTATAATATAATGAGAGGATTTTGTGAGCTTGGAGAACTCAAAATCAGTTTTTATTCAGTGCTAACTTAAACACCTCTGATTGGCCATTGAGTTCAAGAAATCAACAGATATTGTATCTTTGTGATTGGCTACATTGCTCAACGCTACAAAACATGTTGTAAATAGAAACCTTATGTACTGGATCATTTGCCAAAGCAATATGGTATTATTATGGAGAAAACTGATCCTAGACCAGCAGTTAGAGGAAGCTTTTCCCTCTAAAAGCAATCAGAAGCAGCAGCAGGCAGTGGTTTGAGTGAGAAAATTCCACACTAGTCTCAATGTATTTGCAGTACATGTTTTTCTTTTCGTGAGACGTGAATAACTTTTGTGTAATGAAATCATCAGGCGCACAATTGCACGGAGAGAAAGACACGACTGAGTGTCTGCACCCACCAGCAAAAACATAAATTGGTGCCTATGGTAACTGAGTAACCAGTAAATAAAACATCAGTGGAAACAGCCAATTAGTCACATGGTGTCAGAGTTCTGTGTTTATGTTTCCCTTGTCACGTTCTTTCTTCTCAGTTTTCCCGCCATTAGTTTGTTCCCTTGGTTACCCTGATTTGAGTTCATTAGTCCCAGCTGTGTCTTGTTAATTAGCCTTGTTTGCCTCTCTGTTTGCCCTGTATATATTCCCTGTGTTCTCCCTCAGTCTTCGTTGGTTCTCATCTGTATTTTATGTTTGTGTTTATGGTGTTTCCCTTGATTCCTGGATTGTTAATTAAAGTCTTCCTTTCTGCATTCCTCCTCATTGTGAGTGTTTATCCATCATGGCACCTGACAGAAGAACTGACTGTTACAACACCATCCTGGTTGAGGACTGCCTCTGGGGATCCATCCATTGCTATCCTCCAGCAAATCCCCAAGTCCTCAGTGCAGTGATGAGGATGGCCGCCACTCCAGAGCCTCATTGCAAGATCGCTGCCACTCTAGAGCCTTGTCACGAGACGGCTGCCACTCCAGAGCCTCGTCGCAAGATGGCCGCCACTCCAGAGCCTTGTCACGAGATGGCTGCCACTCCAGAGCCTCGTCGCAAGATGGCCGCCACTCCAGAGCCTTGTCATGAGATGGCTGCCACTCCAGAGCCTTGTCACGAGATGGCTGCCACTCCAGAGCCTCGTCGCAAGATGGCCACCACTCCAGAGCCTTGTCACGAGATGGCTGCCACTCCAGAGCCTCGTCGCAAGATTACCGCCACTCCCGAGCCTCGTCCTAAGATGGCCGGCGCCACACCTGAGCCCTCGGTCAAGATGGCCGCCGCCGCCACGCCTGAGCCCTCAGCCGTAATTGTCTACACATTTGTGCCTTTAGGCATTTTAGTGGAGTATGAGGGGATGTCCTGGAGCCCAGAGATGGCTCCAGCCCGAGTCTGCTCCAGTGTCTGCCTCAGCCCGTGACCCAAGTCCAGAGACGACTCCCTCCTTTGTCCCGAGGCCACTCTAGCCCATGAGCCCGCTCCAGTTTTTGTATTTGCACCTTTCCCAGCGGACATCATAGTGCCTGTATTGGAGCTTACATTTGTGTGTTTGGGCCGCCCACACAATGACTCGAGCCCCAGACCAGCGTCCAGTGATGGCTCCAGTCCCTAAGCCAGCTCCAACCCACAAGCCTGCTCCAGGGTCCATTCCAACCCAGAAGCCCAGAGCTCCTCCCAAGAAAATTTTGGCTCCAATCAGCATGGCCAGGCCAAAGGTCAAGGCCACGGAGCCTGAGCCGCCATGGCCTCCCGAAGGGCCTGATCCACCATGGCCCCCTGAACTGCCTGCACCGCCCTGGCCCCCTGAGTTACCGGTGCCGCCCTGGCCCCCTGCATGGCTGGGGCCACACTGGAGGCATCCTAGCCGGTGAGCTCCTGCCCGCGGCCTCCAGGGTTCTCACTCTTTTGAGGCGCAAGGTCGTGCCTTCCGGGAGGGAGAAGTAATGTCAGGGTTCTGTGTTTGTTTCCCTTGTCACATGTTCGTTCTTCTCACCCTGTTACCCTGTTTTGAGTTCGTTAGTCCCAGCTGTGTCCTGTTAACTAGCCTTGTTCCCCCTGTGTTCTCCCTCAGTCTTGGTCAGTTCTCGTCTGTATTTTACATTTGTGTTTATGGTGTTTCCCTTGTTTCCTGGATTGTTAATTTAAAATCTTCCTTTCTGCATTCCTCCTCATGTTTATCCACCACGGCACCTGACACATGGGTTTAATGTTTGCTATGTCAGAATTCGGCAAATGTGTTTCCATCTCCCATTATTTGCATTAAAGTCAAAAACCACCTCAAGTATGTGTATGTATGTGTATGTATGTATGTGTGTGTGTGTGTGTATATATATATATATATATATATATATATATATATATATATATATATATATATATATATATATATATATATATATATATATATATATATATATATATATATATATATATATATATATATATATATAATATAATTTTTTTTTTTTTTTTTTTTCCCTTCAAAATTTGGTGTTTCCATCACCAATTTCTGATGTGATAAGCCTATACTATAGTAATATGTAAGAAAGGGCTCCCAATCCACCTTATTTCTGACAAGCCTACTGTGTTTTGAATTATGGGTGGCACTTTCGGTTTGGGGAACTTCCATTCAAAAAGACTGAAATTAATAATTTTAAATAAGGTTGTCCTACAAATTAAGCTTATCAGTCTGTTTGACTGAATGAGTGGTCAATTTTCCTTCATGTTTTATTTTCAGACATCATGAGAATAACATAACACTTGGTATTTTAATGTGACGTTATAACAATATCTATAGCAAGAGCTCTTTTCAATCACTGCATTCTTTTCCTCATGATTATCTTTTCCCTTGGCATTCCACTGTAATAGTATGGAAAATGACAACATATACTGCACTTTAAAATGGTATCACAGAATGCTGAAGTTAATGAACATTTTTGATTAATGCAAGGTATGTTACATAATGCAGATATATGTTACTACAGTGATATTTAACCCGTCCTTTTTTGCTGTGGAAAGAATTGTGCTTTTGGGGTTATTCATGGTCTGTTGAAAGTACCTTGTTGATGCTTTTACACTTTTTAATATCCTTTTAATGTTTGATGGTTGAAGGGTGAGTAGAAAAATGTCATTTCATTGTACCCAGTTTAAAAAAAAAAAAACATTGCGTTCATAGAGCAAGCCTTTCACTGATTGTAATTGGCGCAAAGAGTGAATGGGGTGTAGGAATAAGGTGGACATAGTTTACAGCTTTAGCTAAGATAAATATTAATTAGAAAAATAATTCTAATTGAATTTATTTCAACACAGACACATGTTCAAAAAGAAAAAACAGTTTAATTAAAAAAAGGTAATTTTATTTCTAGTATTCTCCCCCCTGCTGTACCGCAATGAGGTACGTACCAAACCTTCAAGTACCGTTACACCCCTAGTCTTTACACTTTTCACTTTTGATTAATTTAATGCATTCTTGCTGAAAGTATCAATTAGTAATTCTACCTTCTTACTATTAAATATAAATTTATTCTAAAAAAAAAAAATTAAACACCAAATGAACATGTTAACCCTTTGATGCACAACATGGGTCAAAAATGACCCGGCTGAGTTTTTATTTTCTATATCTTTGCAAGAAATTAATTTCATCATTCAGTATTCCAGGTATTCCTTAATTAACTTGGTTTTGATCACAAATCCTCATTTTCATTTTTTCTTTCTTACTTTTTGAATAAAAATCATTTTTGTATCACTACCCTTCTAATGCACAACATGGGTCAAAAATGACCCGTATTAATTTCCTATGTAATTTCAATCATGAAATTTGCTGAATCTTTCAAAGAAATGTATTTTATCATTCATTTACTCCAGGTATTCCTTAAATATCTTGTTGTTGATTGTCAAAAATCATTATGTTCATTTTTTCTTTCTTACTTTATAAACAAACACAGCTTTTGTTTGTCTACATCAATTTTACACACATGGGTCAAAAATTACCCGTATTCATTTCCTATGTTATTTCAATCATGTGTCAGTGTTTCTTTGCTGAATCTTTGAAAGAAATGTATTTTGTCATTTATTTATTCCAGGTATTCATTAAATATCTTGTTTTTGATTTTCTACAAATAATTATGTTTATTTTTTCTTTCTTACTTTATAAACAAACACAGTTTCTACATCAATTTTACACACATGGGTCAAAAATGACCAGAAATCTTTCATATTTGCAAATGTTTGCAAGTAGGAACATATTTACTGCAGACAACTGTTCATCTGCCACACATTTCACATCTTAACACGGCTACTTTTGTATATTTGATGGATGTAAGTCTTTATTATATTTAATATATTAGGCTATATATTTCATAATTTTTAATTTTTTGTCATAAATCAATGCAATTGGTCACCCTTTAAGTCTGTCAGTGTTCCTGAAAAGTAACAGTTTTGGACATATACAACATGTATATTTATATTATGTATATATATATATATGTATATTATACAACATTTAATTTTTCCTTTCTTTTTGAATGAAATTTTTTTTGTGTCATTACCTTTCTAAAGGCCAAAGTATACTTCACTTTTTATACGTATGTGAGGATCAGCATACAGATTTTTGTAGCTTTTTATAATTTCCGCTGGATTTTTGTAACTTTGTATGTGCAGGTTACACATACACAAATTACATTCAAATTGCATTTGATTGTGCACAAAGTATACTTTCAACTTTTTTTACAGTGATGTCATCATCCACCTCAGTTCTGTTGAGGACCAGCCGCTAACACTCTAGATAAAGAAAATCAAAAGCACAAGAATATTTTCAAATACACATTAAACCGTTGATCGATACACTTATTATATATTTTCACTGTTGGACAGAAACCTTGTTCAAAACTGTTACTTCTCAGAAACACTGATAGATGTAAAAGGTGACCAGTAGCATTGGTTTATGACAAAAAATAAAAATTATGAAATATAATATATAGCCTATTATATGAAATATAAGACTTTCATCCATCAAATATACAAAAGCAGCCATGTTGAGACATGAAATGTGTGGTGGATGAATAGTTGTCTGCAGTAAATATGTTCCACTTCTATATGGGTAATTTTTTACCCATATGTGTAAAATTGATGTAGACATACAAAAACTGTGTTTGTTTATAAAGTAAGAAAGAAAGAAAAAGAAAAAATGAACATAATGATTTTTGACAATCAAAAACAAGATATTTAAGGAATACCTGGAATAAATAAATGACAAAATACATTTCCTTCAAAGATTCAGCAAAGAAACACTCATTGATTATTGAAATTACATAGGAAATTAATACGGGTCATTTTTAACCCATGTTGTGCATTAGAAGGGGTTTTCATGGCTTGTGCATCAAAGGGTTAAATGTGTACTATGGTACTTTAACCTCTGTATTGGCTCCTGTGGTCGAAACAAAATTTTGTTTTTTGCTTTGTTTTTCTATTTTTTTTCCGCCATATCCAATCTGACTGCTCAAAATCAGTAAATCATTATTGTAGGCTTACAGTAGTAAAGCAGCAGTTTTTAATTTTTACACAATTTTGTAATGCACTTTTAACTTGAAAGCTACAAACTGAGTTTAACTCCAGCCAAAGAAGACTTCTTTCAGTTTTCTTCCTTGTGTTTCAAACTTGATTTTCCGACGGCCCTGTTCTTATGACTGAATCAGATACCCTGTTATTCCACATTAAAGCTGTGATTACAACGATATTATAGTTGTAGTATCACGGTACTAATTACAGTCAAATCGTTACCACCGCATAGAGTGTTTAAAACCGCAATCCCCTCAAAAGTAATAATCACCAAAATGACTACAGTCTAGATCATAACAAGTCTACAATCTCTGCAGCAGGTAATTATTACAGAACTCCTCCGCTGCATAGACTAATTAGGATTAGTTCACACACACCTACAGAACTACCGCCCACTGCCTCATTCTTATTCAGTCTATATTAAGATCTCCAGACTCCAGTCGTTTAAAAAATGTATATTTATATACACACAGATTAAGACACTTAATACTTCACACTTTCAAGTATTGCCTGTCGCAATGCAGATGCAGTTTGTTCATTATTTTCAGTTGCCTTTGGTGCTTGTTTTAAATTAGACAGATGAAGTTCTGTTGGGAGAATATGAGATTTTCCTTACAATGATTTTTAATTTCATTATCACCAGCATGAATTTTTTATTTTGCAGGCTTCGCATATGGCTACAGTGAGGTGATTTAGTCAAGTAGAACATATTCCTGGATCGACATCTAACATTCCTATCAACCAACCACAGATCTCTTACCCCAACCATAAGGTACCCCTGAAATGACAGGTATATACTGTAAGAATGGTGTTCAAACCCCATTTTACTGGTGTATAGGAATTCTGTTCCAGGAATGTGGAGGTCTGTAATGCCTGGAGAAAGCTATACGCTAACATTCTTATCCGTCTCATTGGCAGCTGCTCAGGCTTTTCACGCTTTTTAAAAGCTCTCTAAAAAGCATCAGGAACTGACAAAACATCAATTAAATAGTAGCAATTTATAGGTTGCCAACAATACATTGACAATGCATTTCATATGGAATGTTCAAAAATTTGGGGAGAGTTAGGTTTTTGTTTTTTTAAGAAATTAATTACTTTTATTCTGCAATGACATATTAAATAAAAATAAAAGACTTTCAAAAACATTTGAAGCCAACATGAATACAAAGGGTACATTCTTGGCATGTGTTTTAAACTACATTGTTTCTTCGTGGTCACTGTATTTGTTGATTCATATGCATAAACATACAGAGCCCCTAAAGGGTGGGGAAAAAAATTGGGATGGGAGGATTTAAAACAACAAAAAAAAAACAATTGCGTTCTCTCGCAAAACTTTTGCGTTCCGCTGAGAAACTTTGCGTTCCCTCGCAAAGATATTTTGCGTTCCCTTGCAAAAATTTTATGTTCTCTCGCAAAGATATTTGCATTCCCTCACAAAACTTTTGCATTCCCTCATAAAGATATTTGCGTTCTCTTGCAAAACTTTTGCGTTCTCTCGCAAAGATATTCCCTCGCAAAACTTATATGTTACCTTGCAAAGATATTTGCATTCCCTCGCAAAGATATTTGCGTTCCCTTGCAAAACTTTTGTGTTCTCTCGCAAAGATTTTCCCTCGCAAAACCTGTTGTGAGCTCAGGCAACAGGTTTTGCAAGGGAACGCAAATATCTTTGCAATGGAACGCAAACATTGGGGGAAAAAAAATTCCTCCCATCCCAATTTTTTTCCACCACCATGTCCCTTTAGGGGCTCCGTATATGTTGCTTAACATGATTTTGTCAGAACATGCAGTTGGCTGCATTCAGAATGGTTTCCCAGTCCCAGTGAAATAATTAGAGTGACTATATTTCCAGACTATAATTTGAGTGATATTACACTGTTTTCAAAAAATAATAAAGTCTCTGTAGAGAATTGTACATTCTTCTCATTCAGGAGTTTTTCTTCACCTTGCACCAAGTTATACATCTTGAGCATTGACCTTGAATACAAATAGCATCTTTTTCTTTGCTTATGCAGTTTGTCACATTTCATTATTGTTTGCCAGACTATTACGAATGATGACACATTAAATTTAGTAATGTTGCGAATGAAGCATTTTTAATTTGAGAACCTATTTTTTGGCCTCTTTGGAATGTGCCTCATGTTGCTTTGAAACCTCCCAAATCGCAATGCTAAGTGTCAAACTTTTTTTATAGCTGACACACACCACTAATTGGTGTTGAACCCAATGTGACTTACTTTTGCAGTTGTTTTGTTGAACTCCTGGCTTGACAGTGAGAGGAGGCATAGACGTTGATCCCGTGGGTGCTCAGGTGCTCAAGCACCCATGGGAAAGCATCATGTTGTATTAATCAATGCAAATTAATTTCTATGCTGTTAAATTTTGTGCGGTAACATTTGCCAAGTATATTTCTGATCTCTGTTGTTCACTGGTGCTAAAATGTGTGTAATTGACTGTATTTGTCACATCTTTAAACTGGCAAGTTAAGTGAATCAACTATAAGTGATACTCTTCGTGTTAACTGAAAATGACAGCTGCAATAAGCTCTGAGGTTATTTCACTCTGAATTCTCCCCTTGCCAGTCATTAATAAACTAAAAAGTCCATTACATAAAGAATTATCTTTCCCTCTAGGCAGTCGTGGATCCTGGCATAGGCATCATGGGTATTCCTGTGGAGTGGGAGCATTCTTTAAATTAGCACTGTCATGCACATCCACTGATTATCAGACGGTTTGGTTTTGTTTTGTTAGGACTACCAATTTGCAACATTAAATGTGATTAACTAATAAAATAATGCAAAAATAAATAATAATAATAATGCAATGAATCTAAATATAAATTCAGACATTATTAGTGTTAGTGTTAGTATTAGTATTATTAAAGGGGACCTATTATGCAAAATTCACTTTTGCATGGTGTTTGGCTATAAATGTGTGTTGGCAGTGTGTATACACAACCACCCTATAATGATAAAAATCCAAACACTCCTTTTTTTTAATCCCCATAAATCATAAGCAGTGTCTCAGAACAAGCCGTTTCCAGATCCCTGGCAGTGTGACGTCACATTAGCCACAGGCCCCGCCCACGAATGTTGACAGACACTGCCGTTTTAACACAGAACCGCCCTGAGCGAGTTCACAGCGAGTTTACACAGTCCGCCATTGCTGCACTGACGAGAATGTCTCCCAAGCGTTTTAGGTGTTCTGTAGCTGGATGGATTAATCCACATAGCTCTCTTCATTTACTCCCTAAATCTGAGCCACTGAAGACGAGGTGGATAAAAATTTTTTTCGAAGAAAATGCTCCCTCAACTCTACCAAAATTCGTTTATGTCTGCGCGAATCATTTCACACCGGACTTTGTGAACGAATGTCAATACAAAGGGATGATACAAAACGGATGTTGTGCTAAAAAGTTGTTACTCAAGGATATATCAGTAGTACAAACTGTTCTGATCCAGCATACAGTCTCCAGAGAGATACTGGATACAGCAGTAATGAAGGTGAGAGCACTTTATTACAGTTCATCGGAGTTGATTTACGGATATAAAGTTTACCAGTTTATTAAGCACCACCCGAAAAGGCATAAGGTCTTTATATATTTGTTTACTGTTAGTTGTAACGAGTGTTTCTGTGTAATTCGCTATGTATGTTGATGATAATGCAAGGGAGAGAGAGAGAGTTTATGGATAATATTTTAATGCACACTTGCAATGTGTTTTATTAAAGGGTTAGTTCACCCAAAAATGAAAATTCTGTCATTTATTACTCACCCTCATGCTTTTCCACACCCGTAATACCTTCATTAATCTTCGGAACACAAATTATGATGTTTTTGTTGAAACCCGATGACTCAGTGAGGCCTCCATAGCCAGCAATGACATTTCCTCTCTCAAGATCCATTAATGTACTAAAAACATATTTAAATCGGTTCATGTGAGTACAGTGGTTCAATATTAATATTATAAAGTGACGAGAATATTTTTGGTGCGCCAAAAAAAGAAAATAACAACTTATTTAGTGATGGCCGATTTCAAAACACTGCGTCAGGAAGCGTCGGAGCATAATGAATCAGCATATCAAATCAGGATTCGGATCGCATGTCAAACCACCAAACTGCTGAAATCACGTGACTTTGGCACTCCAAACAGCTGATTCGACACGCTGATTCATTATGCTCCAAAGTTCCTAAAGCAGTGTTTTGAAATCGGCCATCACTATATAAGATGTTATTTTGTTTTTTTGGCATGCCAAACTGATTTAAATATGTTTTTAGTACCTTTATGGATATTGAGAGAGGAAATGTCATTGCTCCCTATGCAGGCCTCACAGAGCCATTGGACTTCAACAAAAATATCTTAATTTGTGTTCTGAAGATTCTTACGGGTATGGAACGGCATGAGAGTAAGTAATAAATGACAGTATTTTCATTTTTGGGTGAACTAACCCTTTAAGCTCTTACAGTGATTTTCTAGAGTGAAAGCGGATGCTTCATCTTTTGTGTGAAGTACAATAAACCTCATAAAACTCATCGGTAAAGTCGAACGGGGTCCGGTACAACAGGTTTGTACTAATATAGTGGATAAAATCAAGAAGACAATATAAGTTATAACCGTAATTGAACTAAACTATACCTGTTCTATCTCCATGCATCATATATTCGCAGTTTCTGATATTATAGTGCGTCCTGACTGAATCCTGACACCAGAGAATCAGCTCTTGAAGCTCCGCCCTCTTAGGCCAAGTGCAGCAGCTCATTTGCATTTAAAGGGCACACACTGAAACGGCACGTTTTTGCTCAACCCCCAAAAGTGGCAATTTTAACATGCTATAAAAATGATCTGTGGGGTATTTTGAGCTAAAACTTTACACACACACTCTGGGGACATCAGAGACTTATTTTACATCTTGTAAAATGGGGCATAAAAGGTCCCCTTTAATGTTGTTGTTTTCTAAGTTCATGTTTTCCAGTTCAGTTTACGCTGATTCCTTTAAAAGATCTGACTCAAAAGAACGATTCGTTCATGAACTGACTGAAACTAAAGACAGATTTTTATAATCTTCTATAATCTTCTGCCACAATAATATAACATATATTTAAATTATATTTGTTTGGCCGCTTCTTTCATTAAATGTTGAGATATACGATTAATTAATTCAAATTACATTTTTAATTGGCCAACAGCTTGCTTAAACAAAAACATATCCCAGTGAGGTGCTCATTGACACAAGACACAACAGTTTTCAGGGTGTTGAGTACTCTCTCTTTCTCTATTCTGCTGTACTGTGCATCTGCGAAATGGATTAATGGCAATTTACCATTTATTAGTACCCATTTCTCCTGTTCTTCTGGGAAATCAAAAATAGCTTTTTGAGACATTTTGTTCTGCCTTGTCTGTGTATCAACAAGCTTAATTGTTCCAGGTAATGTAATGATATTCACTTGGTGGTGTTAGCTAGTGAAAAGTTAATTGCATTAGGGCACAGATCTCCCAATAAAAATCATGTTTAATCAGTAGCAGAAATACAATCATTAAATAAGATGGAGGTGGAGGGCTTTTGGGGGTGGAACGCATTTTCAGCGGCTGTGTTTAACATTCATTTTTTACAGTGACTCACCACTGTTAAGGTGCCGAAAAATAACAAAAAACACTTTGATGTCTAGCAGAAGCCTCAGGTAAAAGTGTTATACAACACCATCATTTCTATGACTGCTGACTTAAATTAGCAATAAGGCTAGTCACTTCATCAGATACTATTTGGTATGAAAATATAAAGCATTCACTGCACCACTTTCAAACACATCAAAGAAAAGAACTGTCACTTAACTTTGGATACAACATCACGTTGCTGTTTTGTTCTATTTGCATTTTATTACAGCTGCCATAAATGAGCTCTGTGTATTTGTCTTGCCTATGAAGAGGAACACTGTGTGCACTTGCTTTCTAAAGTTGTGCTAGACTCCGAAGGAGCAGTGACAAACTTAATTGTTTGGGAATTTAAAAAAAAAAAAGTCTCTGTAGACGATAGTCTAATGTGACGTGTTAAGGTGAACAGATTTCTGAAATAGTAACTATTTATATAATTGCAACTATATCAAAATAGTTTTGTGATTTAAGTCATAAAGGCTGGGAATCAATGCACATATCCTAATAGGGTGCTGCAGTGAGGACGCATTTTCGTAAGCTAACCTTGGTTCCCTCAACAAAAAACCCAATAGGGTCATTCTGAATCAACTCTACCAGAGGTCCCTGGCTAAAAATTTTGATTTTGATCTTTTTTTTTTTTTCTGGTGAAAGAAATAACCAAATGAAGGAGAAAGACGAAATATAAAATGTCATGAATGTGCTTTTACTTAGTAATCCACTGTTTTGTAGAGGGGGGTCAAAATGAGGGGGTGGGGGGGGGTCAAAATTTCTGCTGATGACATATTTCAGCGAGGTTAAAATTACTTTAGAAAGATGGCAGCATCATTATTTTATTTTTACACAGAGATTAAGTCTGTTAGTAAAATCTGTTTACTTTAGCAATCTTTGTTGCTTTTGGGTCTCTTTGCATGCAGCAAATTATATACAAATAAACCCGATTCCAAAAAAGGACACTGTACAAATTGTTAATAAAAACAGAATGCAATGATGTGGAAGTTTCAAATTTCAATATTTTATTCAGAATACAACATAGATGATAAGATGATTTTAAATTTCATGGCATTAACACATCTCAAAAAAGTTGGGACAAGGCCATGTTTACCACTGTGTGGCATCCCCTCTTCTTTTTATAACAGTCTACAAACATCTGGGGACTGAGGAGACAAGTTGCTAAAATTTAGGAATAGGAATGTTGTCCCATTCTTGTCTAATACAGGCTTCTAGTTGCTCAACTGTCTTAGGTCTTCTTTGTCGCATCTTCCTCTTTATGATGCGGCAAATGTTTTCTATGGGTGAAAGATCTGGACTGCAGGCTGGCCATTTCAGTACCCGGATCCTTCTTCTACGCAGCCATGATGTTGTAATTAATGCAGTATGTGGTCTGGCATTGTCATGTTGGAAAATGCAAGGTCTTCCCTGAAAGAGACAACGTCTGGATGGGAGCATATGTTGTTCTAGAACTTGGATATACCTTTCAGCATTGATGGTGCCTTTCCAGATGTGTAAGCTGTCCATGCCACACGCATTCATGCAACCCCATACCATCAGAGATGCAGGCTTCTGAACTGAGCGCTGATAACAACTTGGGTTGTCCTTGTCCTCTTTAGTCCAGATGACATGGCGTCCCAGTTTTCCAAAAAGAACTTCAAATTTAGGTTTTCCACAGTCCATTTTAAATGAGCCTTGGCCTAGAGAAAACGCCAGCGCTTCTGGATCATGTTTAGATATGGCTTCTTTTTTGACCTATAGAGTTTTAGCCGGCAACGGCGAATGGCACGGTGGATTGTGTTCACCAACAATGTTCTCTGGAAGTATTCCTGAGCCCATGTTGTGATTTCCATTACAGTAGCATTCCTGTATGTGATGCAGTGCCGTCTAAGGGCCCGAACATCACGGGCATCCAGTATGGTTTTCCGGCTTTGACCCTTACGCACAGAGATTGTTCCAGATTCTCTGAATCTTTGGATGATATTATGCACTGTAGATGATGATAACTTCAAACTCTTTGCAATTTTTCTCTGAGAAACTCCTTTCTGAGATTGCTCCACTATTTTTCGCCACAGTATTAGGGGAATTGGTGATCCTCTGCCCATCTTGACTTCTGAGAGACACTGCCACTCTGAGAGGCTCTTTTTATACCCAACCATGTTGCCAATTGACCTAATAAGTTGCAAATTGGTCCTCCAGCTGTTCCTTATATGTACATTTAACTTTTCCGGCCTATTATTGCTACCTGTCCCAACTTTTTTGGAATGTGTAGCTCTCATGAAATCCAAAATGAGACAATATTTGGCATGACATTTCAAAATGTCTCACTTTCAACATTTGATATGTTACCTATATTCTATTGTGAATAAAATATAAGTTTATGAGATTTGTAAATTATTGCATTCCTTTTTTATTCACAATTTGTACAGTGTCCCAACTTTTTTGGAATCGGGTTTATATTTATATATATATATATATATATGTATACACACACACACACACAGTTTAATTTACATATTTTATTTTATTTGTATATATTTATATATTCACAAATTTCACAGCCTTTTCTGTGCTTACAGCGAGAGCTCAAACTCTGGAATAATCTATGCATCTCCATCATCTACCTCAATCTGCAGTGCAGAGATAGGAGATAAAATAGCTGTGTGTGCGAATGAATGTATTTACATCTTAATCAGCCTTTTAGAAATGAACCTCACACATTTTCTAATAATTATGCCTGATATTGATGTGTTAATATCCATTCTGCGAAGATCTTCATTAATTTTATATTACAAGAGGAGCAATTAACCAGTTTAGACACAAGGTGCTTTAGCACAGTTAAGATCAATAAGTGGTATCTTACCAACTTTAAATATTTGCATATTTCTAACTTTCTTTTCCCTCAATGGAAAAGAAAGTCTTCCACTAAGATACAAGAGCCTGCGAGGCACTATCAACAGTTGGTCAATAAAGAAACGCTGCTGATCTTTTACATTATAAGAAACATGCTAACATTTCAAACATGCAAGTATTTCACCTCAGGATATACAGCTTATGAGTTTGTGATATGCTGTTCCAATTATTGTGACTGATGCAATCGATTCAGACATTTTTAAAGCAATCAACAACCGTTTATCAAATGTCAATTCCTCAAAGAGTGGCACACATGCACAAACAGAGCAACTTGAGAGCTTAACATAGCAAGAATTGTGGTTTAAGTGACGTTATAATTTGTTTCGGTTTAATCAGAGGTGGCATATTGAACATCATCCAATCAGAGAGTGATCTTTACATCACTTAAGCTCCTAATGAGCTGTACGGCCATTATGAACGCTCACACTCAAATAACAAGGCTCAAGGTCATATTCTCACACAGCATATAAGGTCAAGCTCATTATTTGTCCATTGACTGCAAACAATATAGGAAATAGAGGTGACATTTTTCTCTAATTCATTATTGGCTAGTTTGTCATAAAAACAGAACAATGAACTGTAAACAGGTTCTGGTAAAAGGATAAGTATATTTACAAAGACAGGTTATTGACAGAACAGCTTAACAAATATCAAAACACTGACATTTCTAGGATGTCAACTAGGAGTGAAACTTTTTTTTTTTTATTGAATTGTCCTGGCAGGATGTGTACAAAATTATACATACAGCGCAACATTCCGAGTCAGGTCATTCAGTGTGACCAATGGAGCCTGATTTTCATAACAAATGACTCTTATGAGATAAACAACCTCAAAAGTCTTGAATCAGTCTAAAACACTGTCATGTATAATTTACAGCATTAGCAGAGAGAGACTTTATAAGTAAGAAATGAAATGAATCTGAAACAAATCAAATCAAGAGCTGGTGAATCAGTAAATCAGGAAATCGGGAAATCTATATCAATAACCAGCCATAATTTACCAGAAGTCTTGACATGTATCCTATTATTGATGTCTGATTCATGAACGAATCGTTCTTTTTGAGTTCACAAAACTGGTCTGAATGGTTCATTAATCAAGTTGAAACAGTTCTTGACTTCAACACTATGCATATATGATGTAGTTACAACAAAGCAAATGAAAAAAAAAAAAAAAATAGTCAAAAGTTTTCATTCAACAAATGCAACGGAGAGGTTTCCAAACAACATCATGCACTCATTTGAATGGAAAGGTTAGAGCTGTTGAGTGTTTAGTGTTCCCAACCACGTCTCTTCTACGTATGACACTTTCAAAATGGCCAATATCAATTATAGAAAAAATGAAGAAGCCAATCTGAGATAAAACTTTAATTTTACTTTCATTTTACACCCTGTGTCAAAATGTCAAATCGCAAATGACTGAGAGATGATGAGGAGCATGTAACATACCAAAACAACCGCAGCTAATACTGTTTCTCGTCACTTTGTTAGCCTTTGTTAATTGTCTGCTGTCGAAGATAGGGGTTAGATGCGGGGTGTGCGACTGCATCGAGCCACGTGACCGTCTCAGAACTCAGCACCACCTCCACGTTTAATGAGCAATTATCAAACCAAAAGCCCACTCTGTGTCTAAGCTGTCAACAACCTTCCAGCCTCTCTAATGCGAGCAGTGTAAACTTTATAATTGCTTTCAACACAGAATAATGAATCAATTTTCTGTCTGATTTCCATATGCAGGGAAAATTAATGCAGTGTAATGCGCTTTACTTGTCTAATTGACTCCTTCATTTTATGCTGTGTTTCTAAAGCAGGAACAAACAGCCGTAGAAGTAAGCAAGGGATCAGCGTTGCCTCTGCATCTCGAATAATATATATCATTTATCATTTCATTTCTATGAAAGTACCATGAACATTCATAGAAAACTGTTTCCACCTTTGCCTTCTATTTGCATCGAAGCAATAACCATATATCAACATCACAGACACACATCATGAGAATAATATGAACTATGTGAACATGAATATAAATATGGGAAAGCCTCATAGAACAGGGAATGGCCTTTGTAAAAGAGAACATCCTCACCATAAATGTATTTATGGTGTTGTGCATTTTTCTTTCTTCCTTATGGCCCTGTCCACCCGGGGAGCCTCACGGGATCATCCGCCCCCTCCAAGTCTCTCAGCGCAGGCAGAGGGGCACACTTTGGAAATGTGTGCATGGGAAACAATTAAAAGACCTCCTTCTTCTGCCTGAATAAAAATCAGTGGGACAGTAGATGGAAATGGAGTGTGTGGAAACGAGTTGATGGGCTGTGGAGGAGGGCCATGAAAAGGTGTGTGTGTGTGTGTGTTGATGAGGCTTTGCTATCTTTGTAGGGCAAATGCACCCATAAAACCCCAGTAAAATCACAGACATCATGCAACAACTGCACAGCAACAAACCGGCAACAAACTGCAGCTAACAAGCAAGCATCATGCAGGAGATTTTTGCAGGAGTAAGCAGCACTTACACTGTCTTCAGAAAAATGTAAAAGTCACCAATGGTAGACAAGGGTCTGTTTAGAAAACCTTTTTTTTTTTTAAACATTATTTTAACATTTTATATGGTGTTGCAAATGACTCTAAAATGTACAGAGGCCTTAAAGATACACGATTCCTAAAAAATAGGCATTCATTTGCTTTTTTTTTTTTTTTTTTGGCACAACTGGTGATAGAATTAATATGAGATAGGAGGAAAAACTGCATTTCAAAGGTTTCTCGGGTGAACACAATACTTTTGTGAGCAAATGCAAAATCATTGAAATGTATTACTTTAAAAGTTAAAAGTATTCTTTTTAGCACATCATGGATTATTATATTATAAATTTAATTAGGTCGGTGAGGGGGGTTAATCACATCGCATTACAACTTGAAATAAATATATGCTAATTTTGACAAAAAATGCTATTAACCTTGTCACACAATCTTGGGGGTCTGTAGGGATCGCAACCAACACAATCTCATGGCAGTTTGTAACTATTTGATGTTTTTGAATTTGTACAGTCTCATTGGTATGTTTTCATACAATCGGTTTACACCCCAGTGGCCTGTTGCACAAAGCCAGTTTCAGTTTCTACCCAGCTAAGTTCAAGATTAGTTTGAGCAAACTCTGGTTTTTCGGTCTCATGAAGGCGGGTTGGTTTTTAGCGGGTTTCATTGCTTTGAATTTGCTATTTTAATAATGTACTAGTAAATGTTGAAATTAACATTAACAAAGATTAATAAATGCTGCATAAGTGTAGTTCATTATTAGTTCATGTTAAAGGTGCCCTAGAATCAAAAATTGAATTTACCTCAGCATAGTTGAATAACAAGAGTTCAGTACATGGAAATGACATACAGTGAGTCTCAAACATCATTGTTTCCTCCTTCTTATGTAAATCTCATTTGTTTAAAAGACCTCCGAAGAACAGGCGAATCTCAACATAAAACCGACTGTTACGTAACAGTCGGGATCATTAATATGTACGCCCCCAATATTTGCATATGCCAGCCCATGTTTAAGGCATTGGACAAGGGCAGGACGTCTGGATGTGCACAGCCGAATCAACAGACTTTATGCAGGTAAGCAAGCAAGAACAATAGCGAAAAATGGCAGATGGAGCGATAATAACTGACATGATCCATGATAAAATAATATTTTTAGTGATTTTTGTGAATTTTCTGTCTAAATGTTTCGTTAGCATGTTGCTAATATACTGTTAAATGGGGTTAAAGTTACCATCATTTCTTACTGTATTCACGGAGACAAGACTGTCGTTATTTTCATTTTTTAAACACTTGCAGTCTGTATAATTCATAAACACAACTTCATTCTTTATAAATCTCTCCAACAGTGTAGCATTAGCCGTTAGCCACGGAGCACTATCAAACTCATTCAGAATCAATGTAAACATCCAAATAAATACCATACTTACGCGATTAGACATGCTGCATGACGAACACTTTGTAAAGATCCATTTTGAGGGTTATATTAGCTGTGTGAACTTTGTTTATGCTGTTTAAGGCAAGTTTGAGCTCCGGGGGCGGGGAGCACAAGAATTTAAAGGGGCCGCAGCCTGAATCGGCGCATATTTAATGATGCCCAAAATAGGCAGTTAAAAAATTAATAAAAAAAAAAAAATCTATGAGGTATTTTGAGCTGAAAATTCACAGACACATTCAGGGGACACCTTAGACTTATATTACATCTTTTGAAAACACGTTTTACGGCACCTTTAACTAATGTAGTTAACTAATGTTAAAGGGTTAGTTCACCCAAAAATGAAAATAATGTCATTAATTACTCTTTAATGTCGTTCTACACCATAAGACCTTCGTTCGTCTTCGAAAAACACAAATTAATTTATTTTTGATTAAATCCAATGGATCAGCGAGGCCTGCATAGACAGCAATGGTACTTCCTCTCTCAAGATCCATAATGGTACTAAAAAACATATTTAAAGGTCCCGTTTTTCGTGTTTTTTTGAAGCTTTGATTATGTTTATAGTGTGCAATATAACGTGTTCATGTTTCGCGTGTAAAAAAACACAGTATTTTTCACATAATTTACTTATCTGTATACCGCTGTTTCCACTGTCATAAAAACGGGCTGATGACTTCCTTGTTCTATGAAGTCCCTCCTTCAGAAATACGTAACGAGTTCTGATTGTGCCAGCGGTTCCTGTGTTGTGATTCGACAGCAGCTTAGCGCTCCTTGCCCGGAAAGGTCACGCCTCTTACCATAACGTGGAGATGCACGCGCTCAGTGTTATTGTAAACATGTCTTTAATTTTACCCTATCAATTTGAGCCGGAATCAGACCCGGTGATTGGACTGCGGGATGAAAATAACAGCGTTTCGACGACATGGCGACAAACACACTCTACAAACACAACTCTTGTGTATTCCTGTGGGCGGAGGTTAGTCAAAAAACTGTTTTAGTGACGTCATTAAAGAAGGAAGTAGAGGGATGTAGTCCAAACTGGCTGTTCGATGTAGGCGACTTCTGTTAAATAAAATATCTCGCTTGGCATTGAACTTTGAGCTTTAAAATTTTACAGATTTTATTTATACTCTAACAACAACATTACACACTAACTAAAGTTTGAAACATGGGATCACGAAGAACGGGACCTTTAAATCAGTTCATGTGAGTTCAGTGGTTCTACCTTAATATTATAAAGCGATGAGAATATTTTTTGATTAATAGATCCAGACAAAAATCTAATATTCAGCCACATAATTCATTTTCATAAGTTGTGGAGATATATTTGATAGTGTTATACTGTGGATTCTGACTTGCACTCTTCTTTACGTACTTGAGCCATGTGCTTTGTGTGTGTTTTCAAGTACTGGTGTGATGTTGTTAAAGACTGTATACGGATGTCTCTTTCACAAAGACCTTGGCAAATCCTTCACACTATCATCACTTTTAGCATTGTCCTATCAGCTATGTCAAATATTCTCAACGTTCCTCCCCAAACCACTTCACAGCCCATGATGGTTTCACTCTCAGGTATACTCTGTTTTCACAGCCTCTTGTCAGCACTTAAAGCAAACTTCTCAGCTGTGCATACTTATAAATGCAGTCTCAACACAAAAAAAGAGCCTCCATTCACCTGTCAGTCTTGTTATTTACGTCTCTCAATTCAACTGTGGCTGAATTGAACCCTTTCTTTTTGTTCTCTCTGTCTGACCTTCTAGTCCCATCCTTCCCTCGCTCTCTCATCTCTGTCCCGCCCTTCACTTTGCTGTCTTTACCTGTGACGTCTCACATCAAACCCTTTTGCACCCTCCTCTTTGTTCCTCTCTTCAATGCCAGAGCACCATTATTCCTGCAGTCTTTTTCCCACAAGACACTCAAAGTGTTGATTCCTCTCTGCAACATTTTATGAAGAAAGAATTTTTTACAACAGTGGCTATGCTTTACTTTCTCATGCTGTGTTTTTGATATTTTGAAGCAGCGCTTTGTGTCCACAAACAGTCTAGAGCATTTGTTATTTAGAACTCAGATTTTGCCTTACACATCAGGTGATGACACAATGCAAAATTTTAATTTATTATTATTTTTATATTTAATAACTTTAAAACTTTTTTACTAAAAATAAAAGTATTTTTTAATTAAATATTGAAATGTATTAATATAATTAATAACCAGAGTCTGTTACTGTTGGTTACATCAATGTATATTTTAGTTTAGTATGACTTGTATAATAGTGATAATTTTATACAATACATTATGATTAGTGGTGCAAGGGATCACAAAACTCACAGTTCAGATCATATTATGGTTTTCAAGTCACGAATCGGATCATTTTTTGGATCAGCAAAAAAAATAAAAAATAAATAAATAAATAAAATACAAATAAAAATGAGGGGTTTTGAGACAAATGTAACTTTGCTTCCCATTTATTACTTACTTACTTATCACTTACTACGTACTAATAAATAAAGTGACTAATAAACTAATAAAGTAATCCTAATCCTAACTAATAAAGTGCATACATTATGCATACAAGACAAGTGAATAGACAGTAAAAATAAGGGTACAACATGTATTTACTATAGTAATAGCAGTAAATTATGCATAATTACAAGTAACTAACCCTAAACCAAACCCTAAACCTAACCGTAACTCTACAGTAAGTACATGTAGTTAATTAATATTAAAATGTAAAATGTAACTACGTCACCTCAAAATAAAGTGTAACCAAAATAAGAATACACAAATTAAAACATAGATAAATACTATAGAACAGTTACAAATAAAGTTAGGTTTAACAGTAGTATTCAGGTACAGAAATGTAATAATATAAATATAATTGTAATTACACTGCATGCATAATGTTCACTGTATAAATTAAATATAGATTAATCATTGTTAAAGCTGTTTTGTTGTTTGACAATTAGTGACATAGCAGTTATTTTTAGGCTGCTGTGACTAAATGCATGGAACCAATGTACAAATGAACGACCGAATACACTTGTCATGGAATCAACGTCATCATTAAAACCAGACCCTTCAGCTCCACCCACTCGATCAGCCTCACCGGAATTCTAATTCAACACACCTGTCACATTCACAGTATAAGCAGTCTTCCACCACACCATCACCACCTGGTCTTGTTGTTCACTCCCGTTCAACTTATCTGACTACTCAACTAAGCTACTTACATATATAGACTCCTGTTATCTTCAGCCTTCATCATCCATCATGTTCTATAAAGCCTCAAGCCATCACAGCACCTGCAAAGACAAAGAGACAATTACTGTTGAAGCTGCTTATATTATCATTGAATGAACACTCACCTTTTTCTCCTGCTTGCTATCTGCATCCTGCAAATAAATACCTGTTCGACTGAGTTACCTGTTTTGCCTGCTTCAGTATGCTGACAGAAGACCAGACCAACCAACATGCAGCGAGATGCTGAAGCACGCAAAGAACGCCAGCAAGATCTGTTTACTGAACTAGTAAATGCTATCCATCAGTCATTGTTACCATCCACCATTGTGACTTCATCTGCCTCTGCAATTCCCAAGGCCCGTCCAGCGACCCTCTCAGGCGAGGAGGAGGACTGCTGCAGGTTCCTTCAATGCTCCCTATTCTTCTAGATACAACCTCAGCTGTTCCCTACAGAGAAAGGAAAGACTGCGTACATCATCTCTCTGCTCTCTGGGCGTGCACCGTGGGTGAACTGGAATACTGGAGAAATTACTCAGTGGAGTAAGTATTGTGCTGACTACTGTCTGTCCTCCATCAAGAAACCTTCATATACTTATATAAGATAATTCAAGGCTTCATCCATCCAGAAAATCACAATTAACTCCACCTCAATTGAGAGTCCAGAATCTACCATTAAACCTGAAATTCCCCACAACTACCAGGCATTCCAAGATGTATTCAGTAAGCAGTTGGCTACGGAATTACCACCTCATCGGCCATAGGACTGCACAATAGACCTGCTGCCTGGGGCAACTATACCAAAAGGTAAAATTTACCCCTTGTCCATCCCGGAGCAGAAGGCCATGGAGGAATACATCGATGAGGCACTCAAGCAGAAGTTCATCAGACCATCGACTTCCCCTGCCACATCCAGCTTCTTTTTTTTCGTTGGCAAGAAGGACAGAGGATTGAGGCCATGTATTGATTACCGCACACCAAATGCCCAAACCATCAAGTTCCGCTACCCACTTCCTCTGATCCCAGCCTCCCTGGAACAGTTGCGGGGGGCACGCATCTTCACCAAACTGGACCTATGGAGTGCATACAACCTCATTCGAATACCTGAAGATGATGAGTGAATAATACCAGCAGTCCACTACTGTCCACTACTATCTTGTCATGCCCTATGGCCTGTCCAACTCACCCTCTATATTCCAGGCATGCATGAATGAGGTACTGCCAACATGTGACGCAGATCCTCCAGAAGCTGAGAGAACATGACCTCTAGTTCCACCGTGACACCATCCATTTCCTTGGCAATGTCATCACCGAGCACAGCATGCAAATAGGCCAGAGGAAGGTAGATGCTGTCCAAAACTGGCCACAACCCACCATAATCAAGTATCTTCAGCGTTTCCTGGGCTTCACAAATTTCTATTGCCCATTTATCTCCAATTTCAGCCTGACCAGTACTCCACTCACCACCCTTCTGAAGAACCAGCCCAAGTCTCTGTCCTAGATCCCATCGCAACAAAAGCCTTCCAACAGCTCAGAGAAGCTTTCTGCTTGGCTCTAGTCCTGGTCCATCCAGATCCTGAACTGTTGGTCACTGAGGAACTCAGTCCACACATCTCCGGGCTTTGGACACCCAGGCAGCCAGCAGATCTGGTACTGATGGCCTGAAATGACCCAGGATGTCTCCAGATACATCAAAGCCTGTTCAGTCTGCGCCATCTCACAAACTTCCCGTCATCTTTCTGCAAGCTGGTACATCTGCCCATTCCTAAATGTCCATGATCCCATATACACTTTGCCACGGATTTACCACCTTCAGAATCCTACACGTGCATTCTGGTTGTCATAGACTGATTTTCAAAAGCCTGCAAACTCATCCCCTTAAAAGTTCTACCCACAGCATTTGCAACCGCTGAATCACTATTTCACTACGTCTTCCGTCACTTTGGACTGCCCAAAGACATTGTATCTGACCATGGACTCCAATTTATCTCCCAAGTCTGGCATTCCTTCTTCCAGCTGCTGGGTATCTCCATTAGCCTACCATCCTCAAACCAACAGCCAGACTAAACATAAAATCCAGGAAATTGGGAGATACCTGCGGTCCTACTGCCACCAACACCAGAACAACTGGAGTCATTTCCTTCTCTGGGACGAGTATGCACAGAACTCCCTCCATTAAAACCACCACCCGACTAAAACCGTTTCAGTGCATGCTCGGCTATCAGCCTCCCCTGTTTCCCTGGTCAGGGGAGCCATCGGACATCCCGGCAGTTATCTACTGGTTTCAGGAGAGCGAGAGGGTATGGGACTCAGCTCATGTCCATCTCCAGTGAGCAGTATGAAGACACAAGAGCCAGGCCGATGCACGACAATCTGCCACTCCAGCTTTCCACCCTGAACAAAAGGTCTGGCTTTCAACCAGGGATATCCGTCTTCGTCTGCCCTGTTGAAAGCAGAGTCCCCGCAACATAGGTCCCTTCACCATCGAAAAGCAGATCGACAAAGTCAAGTCTCGGCTGGCCTTACCTGCTGAGTATCGCATTTCACCTACATTTCATGTTTCTCTCCTCAAACCCTTCATTAATCCTCTGGTCTCTTCTCCCACAGGGTCTGGTGTTGATGACATACCTCCTCCTCCACCTGAGATTGCAGAGGACGAGAACATCTACCGTGTGGACACCATCCTGGACTCCCCGACGACAGGGTGGTCAGCTAGAGTATCTGGTTGAATGGGAAGGTTATGGTCCAGAGGAAAGATCATGGGTGAGTCATGATGACATCCTAGATCCCTCACTACTAGAGGACTTCCACACCAGTCACCCAAATCATCCTGCTCCTAGAGGTCGAGGCCGTTCCTATCGTTGTTTGGTGTGGTCTTTCGGGAGCCGCCCGTGGAGGAGGGGTACTGACACGGAATCAACGCCATCATTAATACCAGACCATTCAGCTCCACCCACTCGATCAGCCTTACCAGAATTCTAATTTAACACACCTGTCACATTCACAATATATAAGCAGTCTTCCACCACACCATCACCGTCTGGTCTCGTTGTTCACTACCATTCAACTTACCTGACTACTTTTGTGAAGCCTCAAGCAATTCCAGCACCTGCAAAGACAAAAAGACAATTACTGTTGAAGCTAAGTCTGCTTATATTATCATTGAATGAACACTCACCTGTTTCTCCTGCTTGCTATCTGCATCCTGCAAATAAATACCTGTTTGGCTTAGTTCCCCATATTGTGTCCTTCTGTATGCTAATAGCACAGAACCGATATGATGAAACGCATCCGATTTCTGTATACAATAATATTTGTCGAGATGGGTATTTTAATATGATTTTGTGTGTGTATGTGTCCGTTCAAGTGCAAGGAGTCGCAAAACAGAGCTCGATTACATGTTAGCGCGCCATCCGAAAGGCTCATCTGTGTGTGCGCATGCTTTAAGTGTGTGCGCACAGAAAACAGCACACAATTGCAAATCAAGATCTCTTTTGCCTCTTCTTGCATTTGAATTGTTTAGAAACGCTTGAGAGTTTTAAACGGGCAAGACATAGAAACATGTGCAACCCACATGGAAAAAACCTATATAAACATATATGTTTCAATATAGGTTTTGATATAGGTTTTACATATATGTGACATATATAAAATTGGCCGTTTTCCTATATTATATGTACATATATGTACATATATGTACACATATATGTACACATATATATATATATATATATATATATATATATATATATATATATATATATATATATATATATATATACACATATATGTACATATATGTACACATAATATAGGAAAACGGCCAATTTTATATATGTCACATATATTAAAAACCTATATCAAACCTATATTGAAACATATATGTTGATATAGGTTTTTTCCATGTGGGACCAATTTCACGTGTTCGTGTAGCGGTGTGTTTTCTGCGTTGTGTCGTAATCAAAGACAGACTGCGAAAAATCTTGCCATCAGGTCCTCACTTTATTCTGTATAACACAAATGGCAATATATGAGGACTTGTGCAGCATACAAACAGCATGCGGCAGCAACGCACAACGCTGAGAAAGAGAGATATTAAAAGTAACTTAAGTAAAGAAAAATAATCAACGAAACATCTGAATGTACATCA
Organism: Megalobrama amblycephala; assembly: GCF_018812025.1. Lineage (NCBI taxonomy): Eukaryota > Metazoa > Chordata > Actinopteri > Cypriniformes > Xenocyprididae > Megalobrama > Megalobrama amblycephala. The sequence goes on along the minus strand of NC_063045.1, from coordinate 43,030,674 downwards.
CAGAGGGGTTTTGGATTACAATCATACAAATATATCATGTGAATTCAGCTGTTACATGAAACATGGCCTTAATTGAATCACCGCAAAAACTTTGTGCGACCTACCGCTGTGATGTCTCATGCAGACTGGGAAGCAGCAAAGTGCGTCAACACCCCAAGTCAGCATGGCGGCAGGAAACCCCAAATATGGTCATGGCAAGTGGAATCACAAAATAATTGTCTAAATACATAACTGCTACATTCGCACATACATAAGTTCTTGCATAATTTTTTTCGTTAATTCTTAGTTTTTGCCTTGATAATAGAAAATATGAGCTAGGCATCATGTATGACAGTCAAAAATGAGATATGAGCTACAAAATGACCAGATCCTGCCATTAGCTATATAGAAGACATATCTTGTATGTATAGGGCATATATATGGATATGAAGAAGCAATACAGGAGACCTATATTTCCTGTATATGCACATATATGCACCTCAATTATGCCTATATGTGGCATATATACGCATATATGCAGCATATATATAGCATATATGCAGTATATATGCGCATATATGCAGTATATATGCGCATATATGCAGCATATATATAGCATATATGCAGTATATATGCGCATATATGCAGCATATATATTATCATATATGTGCATATATGCAGCATATATGTACATATACACTGCATATAGGTTTCATATATGCGCATATATCCATATATAGGTTCTTTCCATGTGGGAAATAATGAACATTCATCATATAATGGTTAAATGCAATTAATCAGCGAATCACATGCATTCCAAACCGCACAACATGGTTCATATTTAACATATGAAGTCCAACTGTAATACTGAACTGAAGTTTAGTTTCGTTTATTTATAAACCACATTTAAAAACAACAGGTGTTGAAACCAAAGTGCTGTACAGCAAATATAAAACAAACTTAAAACATACATAATCAAGAAAACCAAAAGGACAAATGAAAAATTTTACACCCTCAAACAGAATTAAAACAAAGAATAAAAATGGGCCTTCAAAGAGGATTTAAACGAAGAGATAGAAGGGCAAGATCTTATGTGGAGGGGAAGACTGTTCCAGAGACTAAGAGCTGCCACAGCAAAAGCCCGGTCGCCTTAAGGTAAACTACAGTGGCATGAAAACACACAGTATTGAGATTCAATGGTTCACAAACTTTTGAATGGGGTTATTTTAATAAATTCAGCTATTGTTTTGTCTCGTGAACTAAACGCAAACATCTTTTATGTAAAATATCTTACTCAGGACAGTACTAAATAAAAAATAACATGCATTTTGTATGATCTCACTTATTTTATTAAAATTATTCACATTTTCACAGATTCTGCAAGTGGTTCACATACTTTTGCATGCCACTGTATAAACATTTTTTACACTCGACATAATGTGATGACAATACAAAGCGTTACATTTTTTTTTTTAAATATTGAAATTTATTAATATTACCAATGCCCATGATATCAATTATTTCCATATTATTGTTTGGTGTTTCATGATTTTTGTCCCCTAGTTTTGTCCCCTTAGTCCCCTAGTTTTTTTTTTAATTAATTTAACTTTTTATATTTCTTTACTAAAAATTAGTATATTGATTATATATATTATCTATATTTAAATATAAATTTTATATTTTCTTTCACATTGTCACTGTTTCAGAATTATTTTACTGTTTAATTTTTATTTATTTAAAAAAAAAAAAACTATAGGCTGTTTAGTGGCAGGTTCCATTTTTATACTATACAGTATACTGTGACAACATGTCAAGACTTTAAAGTTTGAGAGGAAACTTTATAGTATTCTTTGTGAGGGGTCTTACTCTCCCTTTCTTTTAATATTTACCTTTCCTTTGCTGGTCAGTAGTAGCCTCTTTTGTAACACAAGCAATTTATACCTCATCCTTTTGTTGATCTGCCACACTCTTGACACTCTCAAAGCAGTTTCATTTGTGGCTGTTCTCAGTTTTATTGATTTGAAGTGTGCTTTCAGCATTATGTGAGTGGAGAAACTCAATGCAAAGCTCATATGTCTTGAGTCCTCTATATGCACTTGATTATAGCCTTTCATTCAGGCCTTCATCAGCGGTGCTATTATGTGTGACCAAGGCACCACGCAGCCATATAAGGCCATGATTTTGCTTTCATTGCACATTGTTGTCAGGGCATGATGTCATATTTCTGTATATTGTGAGATGGTTGCATGTGCCGCCTGACCTAGTTGCTATTATTGCCAAGAAGTATCTACTTACTGTATGTTCAGTTGGAATAGCTTCTGTCTGTCAAACTTAGGAAAAGTTCCCTTCCAACACACAAAACTTTTTTTCTGAATTATAAATTTACACAGGGCTTACTTTAGGCAACACAGTGTGGTGTTTTATCGGCTTTTATCGGAATTGTCTAAATGTAGGCAACACAAGAAATTGCTCAACATTGACAAAGGTTTTGATGTATTTTTTTCTTTTGATGTATGTTTCTTTTCAGTTTGTGGCTTTTTGTATTTGGAGAAAAAAAGAATGTGATCACAGGGCCCCAAACTGTTCTTAAAATGTTCAGAAATTCATAAAAAACTGTGACAATAATTCAAAATCTATAGAATTTTCTTTCTGCACGCTGATTTGCAGGTTTGTTCGATATCATCTTGTGGGCTACGAACAACACGTGATATTCGATTTGCGAACAAATGACTACTGAAGTGACTTCAAAGGAAATTTTGTTTGGGTGAGACAATATTTTGCTTCTGAATACCAACATTATGTGGCAATTCCATAATTTAATGTTTAATTTTAGGAGCCAGTGGCTCTGTCTTCTTTCTTTTTTTCCCCCGTCTGGAGCCCTGAGACCTTGTGCGTCCTTCTCTGCGGTCCTGTCTCTCAGCAGTGCTTTTCAAATGGGCTGCTCAACTTCTCTCTGTTTACTCTTGTGTTCAGCTTTAATCTCACACATCCCATTCCTGCCTAAAGTGCCCTGAAACTCTATAAGTTTCTTGCTTCTGAAATGACCATGGCCTTCTTTGCTGTAATTGCTCGAAATGCTAATTGGACTGCGAGCGCAATCCCCAGTGATGCATCTGGGATTTCCCAGAGTCTAGAGACCAAAATAACAAGCCAAAAAAAGCTTTTAAATTCCAATTGCCACTAGACATCTGGATGGCCTTGCCCTGAATGCATTTTCATAATTAATACAAAGTCTAGAGGAAGGTGCCTTTCCTTGATTGAAAGGTCCTTATGCATTCCCCTGGCTAAATATGCAATGGAAAGTGTAAACTTGGCATGCAAGGAAGATGACATTTGAAAAAGAGCATGCAATATTCATTTAAATTCAAAGTAAGGCCCTAACACAATTTCTGTGCAAAGCTTCCAGCTGAATATGAAGGACCCAGTGCCCTTTGGAAGCCGCACACTTCTCGTTTGTCTGTAGCTCCTTAGGTTGCACCGCCGCCACAATCGTATGTGATATTTAGCTATAATGCAGCGTTCAAAAATAATTTACCCTGAATTAAGCCTCCTGCCTTTCAGGAATTTCAAACAAATACATTCCAGTACAATGCTAACTACTGCCAGAACAAAACCCACGTAATCCTCCCTAAGACATTCAGAAGTCATGGAAACAGTGGCGCGTGAGAGAATAAATGTAGGTCCTGACTGGAGAGAGTGCAGCAGATGTCTCTGCAGTTAAGGCAGAGCGTGTTGGCTGTCATAAGGGACAGTGGCGTAACAAAGTGGGACTAGAGGTAGCAGTCGGCAACACTGTCTCAGCCGTCAAAGCGCCGGTGCTGATGGAAAGCGTATCTGTCCGCTTATACGCCATCTGCCTCTTTGCACTCAGCCGCTGGCAGCCTCATCTGCTGGATGGAGACCTGAGGCCCGGGCGGACAGGTTCCATAGTGTCACCCACGTATGCTTCTGATTGAACTATTTAGAGCAGGAACAGGCACAGAGCCTGATGCGCAAAGCCAGAAATCGGTGTGTTGGAGGCCCGGGCAGATCCTGAGGGAGTGCATGTGATTTTAGCAGGAGAGACTAAGCAGAGGTGGATGGTTTGGTGCTTGTTTTGCTTCATGGAAGAGTAGGTTTCACAGACAGTGCTTTGATTCAGAAAAGATAGGATGTTCTTTGAAGGTTTTGAACAGCTGCACCAGAAGTTGCACAATTGTGTCTCTACAAATAGGAAATGGGGTCAATGACATGATGCTTTTTTGTTGCCTGTCTAAAAATACTTTTTGAAGTTGAGATAGTCTTTTCTTCCCTATTGTGACATATATTTGAGTGAAGCAGCTTCTTGAACAAGAAAAAATGTAGGGCGGGACTTGATTTTGTTTATAGGGAATTGATTGAATGGTTGAGGTTTGCTATTGGTCAATCTCATGGGAGTGACAGGTTGTCCCGCCCTCGTGTCAGTAAGCGCGTCATCAGAGAAGAGATGTCGCTGCAATAGTTGTTTTTATTAAAGATTACAAGGACACATTCATTTAAAAAAATAATAATGTGCAAGGATAAATCATTTATAATGCATACTGCAATAGTCCATAAAAAAAAAAAGAATTGTCCATTTTGATCATTCATGGTGATTTTAAAAAATGTATGGTGACTTTATAAAAGCAAATCATACAATAACGTGAAAATATCTTTACAATGGGAATGTTTGTTTGTTTGTTTTTTTAAATCTGTAATAAAATTCATTGTGATAGTAAAAATATCTGGGTGATACAATTGTTTTCATATCATAAAGAAAAAAGCATGACTTTTTTTACTTTTTTGGATAAAATTGTCACTACTGTACATTTATCTGCCTGTATTTGTATATATATATATCTTCTGTGGCTATACATTGTCATTTATTGTCATTGCTGTAATGTGAGCTTATGTATGCTATGTTTAATTTCATAAATCAATTCCAGTAACGCAGTGTCTTTTACCATACCTGCACACATAAATAAGCAGAGGTCATTGTTAATGCATTATTCATGTAAGATCAATGTGGTGGTTAATGGTCAGAGGTATACATTTATTTTTGTCATGGTTCATTAGCAGGCCATGTTCAATGAACTATTAACAGTTAATTATCTTATTCTCATGGGAAAAAATAATACCAAGAAAAATGTTATCAAGATCATTATCAACATAAGTATATAACATAAGCTGTTTTAGTGCTAATTAACAACTTCAACTCAGGCAAGTACATCTGATTGTTAGAAAGACTTTTGTAAAGAGCCATATTAAAGGTGAAAGTGTAATTTAATAATTAAAATGTTAAAATTCTTAAGATTTAATATGCAGAGACAACTGCAAGTATAAATTATTTACATGGTGATTCCCCTAAAATCTGTAAGCATGGTTGCTTTTTTTAACATCCCAACTTGGCCACAATGGCTCAGCCCCTAGCATGAGTTTGGGGCGGGGTTAGCTGTTTGGCCAACCAATGGCAGACAAGGAGAGTAAACCTGTTTTTAAGATTTGCATGTGAGTGCAGAGTGGAAAACAAAACTACATACAAAGACATTTGGTGAGACAAGTTTGACCAATTGAGGATCTTAACATAATGTATTGACCTCTTGGAGCTAAACAAATAGGGGAGAGCAGGGTAAGTTGTCACACTCTTCATAACTCCAAAACTAGAGGCTCTATCTCAAAAATCAAATAGACTTTTTCTTCTATAGTCAACTTCCTGTTCACATGTGGTCAAGATCGCTCTAATCTGAGGTTAGCACAATTTTCTTATTTTTTGCCTTAAAGGTCCCGTTTTTCGTGGTTTTTTTGAAGCTTTGATTGTGTTTATAGTGTGCAATACAACATGTGTTCATGTTTCGCGTGTAAAAAAACAGTATTTTTTACATAATTTACTTATCTGTATACCGCTGTTTCCACTGTCATAAAAACGGGCTGATGACTTCCTTGTTCTATGAAGTCCCTCCTTCAGAAATACGTAACGAGTTCTGATTGTGCCAGCGGTTCCTGTGTTGTGATTCGACAGCAGCTTAGCGCTCCTTGCCCGGAAAGGTCACGCCTCTTACCATAACGTGGAGATGCACGCGCTCAGTGTTATTGTAAACATGTCTTTAATTTTACCCTATCAATTTGAGCCGGAATCAGACCCGGTGATTGGACTGCGGGATGAAAATAACAGCGTTTCGACGACATGGCGACAAACACACTCTACAAACGCAACTCTTGTGTATTCCTGTGGGCGGAGGTTAGTCAAAAAACTGTTTTAGTGACGTCATTAAAGAAGGAAGTAGAGGGATGTAGTCCAAACTGGCCGTTCGATGTAGGCGACTTCTGTTAAATAAAATATCTCGCTTGGCATTGAACTTTGAGCTTTAAAATTTTACAGATTTTATTTATACTCTAACAACAACATTACACACTAACTAAAGTTTGAAACATGGGATCACGAAGAACGGGACCTTTAAAAAGTAAAATATTTGCACTTTAAATTTTATGCAATACAACTTTGTTAAAAATTATTATTTTGCACAACATAGAGGAGACAATAACGTGTCTTTTTTATACTTTAGCTGACATGCTATGTTGAGCTCACCTTGAGATTTAGCCAACATTAGCACACATGTCAGTTTGGTGCAAGTCATCACATGTGACAACTTGCCCCAGTACAAATAAACACATAGAACATGCTCAAAAAAGAGCTTCAACATGTTAAGTCAGTTATGTTCAGAGATTAAACATGTTAAGTTAAGCGAGTTATCTGCAGTATTTCATTCAGTTATCATGGATCTATGTGCAAGTTTAAAGTTTAAAGTTCAAAGGAAAGTGGTCTTGCCACTTAGTGTTTTGATTGAAATGTGTATTGTTTGGATTGAAATAATTGTTTTTCCAAATTCTCTAGGCATGATTGTTTATATTTCCAGTTCTAAAAATTAAAATCAATAATAAAAATTAAGTAGTTGTGTTCTTATTTTTAGATAATCTAGTGTGACAACTTACCCGCCGATGGGGCAAATTGTCACAAGTGCACATTCTCTATTCAACAGTCTACAACTCCGTAATGAGATAAGATATGAAAATGTAATGAATACAACATATGTGCCCAAGACTTCCTTCTTTCATTTGGATTGACATTTATACCATTGTGATGTATGGTGCTCAGTAAATGTTAGACAGTGTGAAAAGTGTGACAACTTACCCCGCTCTCCCCTAATTCAAACTTCAAGGACACATTATTTGAAATGCTGCAGGCAGGGGCGTAGCCATCATTTCAGAAGTGAGGGGGACAGAATTGATAGATTTTTTCCCCCTCATACTTTTAATTTGAAATCAATTTGCTTTCAATAAGAAATCAAATACACTGCCAATATCTAATATTTTTCCCGTATATTTTATGACAATTTTATGATTGGTTTATGTACTGCAAACACTTGGGCATTAAGTCCTCATGGATTTTATACAATGTAAAAAAAGATCACAGAATAAGGCAGAAAATACAGTAGCCTACCTATCAAAAGTTTGGAAACATTAAATGTAATTGTACAATTGAAATATGTCTCTTCTGCTCACCAAGGCTGGATTTGTTTAATCAGAAAATGCAGTAAAAACAGTTATATTGTGAAATAGTATACAATTTAAAATTGCTATATTCTATGTGAATATATTGTAAAATGTACAATATATGTGATCAAAGCTGAATTTTCAGCATCTTCACTCCAGTCTTCAGAGTCACATGACCCTTCAGAAATCATTCTAATATGATGATTTGCTGCTCAAGAAACATTTATGTTTATATTAAAAGTGTTGAAAACAGTTGTGCTGCTTCATATTTTTGTGGAAACCATGATACCATTCAACATTTTTGGTAAGATTAAAACAAAAGAGAGAAATACTTTTATTCATCATGGATGCATTAAATTGATCAAACGTGATAATAAATGCAAATAAATTCTGTTCATTGAACTTTCTATTCATTACAGAATCCAGATGAATTAAATGTATCATGGTTTCCACAACAATTTTAAGCAACTGTTTTCAACACAGATAATAATCAAATGTTTCATGATCATCAAATCAGCATATCAGAATGATTTCTGAAGGATCATGTGACACTGAAGACTGGAGTAATGATGCTGAAAATTCAGCTTTGCATCACAGGAATAACTTACATTTTAAAGTATATTCACATGAAAACAGCTATTTTAATTTGTAATAATATTTCGCAATATTACTGCTTTTAATGTATTTTTTTATTATTAAATGACGAGCATAAGAGATTTATGACTTATGTTGAGACATTAAAAAGGTTGTCAATTAAAACTTCATTATTCATATACTTTGTAACTAAATACCTTAAGATGGTTTGAAAAACACATCTTGTCGCATTGGTGTGTTCATTGTCTTCACGTTTCATCAGTCAATACGTTTTTGCATTTTATTTAGCTGCTGCTACAGCGAATAGCTGAATTACTTCTACGAAATCGTTTTGGACTTTCTGCGAGAGAGCACCCTCCAGCATGAATGAAAGATATATTACATGAGAGTGAGCGCTCCATAATGTTTAGATTGCCTCATTTTAGATAAGAATAAAATGACAGGTCATGCATAGACTATCATGTCTCTTTTAATTTAAATCAAGATTTATTCACATTGGCCTCCATGTAAACACACTTGCCCGAAAAAAGTGTATTCCCGTGTATTCTACGCCCCTGGCTGCAGGTAAGTGGAGGAGATATAGGCCTACTGAAAAGGACCCTGTCATCATTTCCACACCCTGTCATTCCAAACCTGTATGACGTTTTTTCTTCTGCAGAACATAACAGGCAACATTCTGAAAAAAAAAAGGTGTTTTTTTGTCAGTACAAACAAAGTCACATGTTACATGGTTTTGGACCCCATTGACTTGGACAAAATTGTATGGACAAAACTCACAGAGACATTTTTTCAAAATGTTTTCTTTCATGTTCTGCAGAAGAAAGTCATACAGGTTTGGATTGAAATGAGGGAGAATTTTCTTTTTTGGTGTACTAGGTTATACCTTTTAGATTTGGATTTTTTTTAATTCATTTTTATTTTGTAATTATTTAGAGAACCCTTACAGAAACCCATCCTGTCTGCTGCGATATTCTCTGTGAATTAATTTCACATGCTCAAAGCCACATTTAACTTCACCAGAATAAAAAAGAAGGAAAAAGGTTTTGTTGAAATTAAATACTTTTGGGAGGTGGCATTTCTTGGTTTTGATTAAACCTTCATTTAAATAGTTTTTTCATCTACTTGGACACACTGTGCAATAAGTGCTTTAATTTCATGAACTTCAAGCACATTTTGTATACAAATCTGAGCCAGTTTTCCATCTAATTTGCCCAAATGCATAATCTCTGTGTGCAGAAATTTCCGCAGTTTATTTGAGATTTTTAGTCACCGCATTTACATGCAATAACTTTCACAGTGGGGGAAATGCAACACAGAGACGTCTGGTCATAATGTGTTGATTTTCAACATGAGTCCCCTTCTAAACGCAGCGACTCCATGAAACCTTGATGTTCCCTAATTCCTTGGCAGAAAGCTTTGAGTGGTAATATCGTGTTTCTTTCTGCTCTGCCGTGCCTGACCAGCGACAGGAAGACTGCAGGCCATAATTATCCTGTTTGTTCACAGGCCGACGGTTTTTATTATTTAAATCTCTTTGGGCGAGAAAGGGAGCTGGGAGGCGCGAGTCTCTACCATTTTCTTGTCATGTTGTGTGTGGCAGCGTTAATGTCCCTCTCTGTAATTTGTCGCCGTTTTGTCCTCCTTATGCTTCTGAATGAAGGAACGTAGGCATTTCCCTGAGTGAGGGAAGCAACGCCATGGAGTAAAAAGTTGAAATTTGAGCAAATTGTAGGATCTGAGAGCCATGGAAGACCAACAATCAGGCTAGAGAATAAAATATAGTGTGCTTCTCAAACTATAACAGGCTGTTTTGCCACACAGGCCTGTACCGGAAGCTCCCATGGGGAGTAATTGTGGGAAGTCCAGCTCAATGCTCATTCATGACTTGAGTTTCATTTCACCGTGGCGTTCTGATCTTGTATAGACCGTGCCTTATATATTCTGTGCATCATTACTTTGCTCTTGAAATAGATGAAATGCTTCATACAATGAACCAGTAACCTCGGTGGACTAACATTTCCTGCTCTGTGCAGCAATGCTGTGCTGTTTTGTTCATTCTTTTGCCCAGAAAGGCATGTTTGTAAATGTATATTTATGTTGACACCTATTTAAATTTTTGTTAGTATATGAAATGTGTGCACATGTATAATTTGCATAAATATACTGTATATACTCAAAAGCAAGTTTGCAGCTTACAGACACATTGTAGCCACGTTTTAGGTAACACAAAAGGTTAATTATGCTTCCTTATTAGGCATGCAGGATTTTCAGAATCAAGCTTCAAATACGTTGAAATATTTCAATATGTGCGACTGCACAGTATGAGACCTTTAACTGGATTGCTTTAGGGTTGCACAATATATTGTTATGGTTGTATACGGTTGTTGGCCCATATTACAGTTTTTTTTATTATTATTTATAAAGCAATATTAGATATTTGCCAGGAGATATATTAGCTTTGCCATCATCAAACACTCACTTAAAAATCTTTAAAACCAGTAATAATTTAATGACACTATTTTCATACTGTGCTCTATTGTTCAAAAGTTTGGGAAGATTTTTTTTTAAGAAATTAATATTATCTGTCAGCAAAGACATTCATTTGATCAAAAGTGACAGTGAAGACATTTATAATGTTGCAAAAGATTTATATTTCAAATGAATACGAACTCTATTCATCTAAACATCTTGAAAATCATGGTTTCCATAGAAATATTAAGCAGCACAGATTTTTTTTTTTTAACATTGATAAATGTTTCTTGAGAAGAAAATCAGCATATGTGACCCTGGACCACAAAACTACTCATATGAGTCAATTTTTTGAAAGCTGAATCAAAATAAGCTTTCCATTGATATGATTTGTTAGAATAGGGCAATATTTCGCCGAGATACAACTATTTGAAAATCTGGAATCTGAGGGTGCAAAAAATTCAAAATATTGAGAAAATCGGTTTTAAAGTTGTCCAAATGAAGTCCTTAGCAATGCATATCCACTCACAAAGATACATTTTTAATATATTTATGGTAGGAAATTTACAAAATATCTCCATGGAACATCTTTACTTATCATCCTAATGATTTTTGGCATAAAAGATAATCAATAATTTTGACCCATACAATGTATTGTTGACTATTGCTACAAATATACCTGTGCAACTTATGACTGGTTTTGTGGTCCACGGTCACATATTAGAATGATTTCTGAAGGATCATGTGACATTGAATGATGCTGAAAATTCAGTTTTGCCATCATAGGAATATTATGTCTTAGAAGTCAGCTGCCTCACTAGATTTAGGGAATTATAATGTTTATATATAGAGTTGTATACAGCATCACTTAAAACCATAAAATGTGTTATCCTAAAAAAAACAAAAAAACAGAGAGACTGTATATTGTTTACAGCTAAACAGTAGAAATTGCCTCTCTTATTTGTATTCAGAATAGCAACATGAAAGTGAGTGTCTTTTAGGCAAAAAGAGAGGGAAAATATACTCAAATATTTACTGCACTGCGGTTGCCATCAGCGCTTGTTGCTAGGGAACTATATGAGTGTATTTTATAAAAGAAACATAGCTTTAACCAAAGCTGGTAGTATGACACCTTCAATAAATAAACGCAGTGTATTTTGTCACACTCACAAATGCAAGCCCATCTTAAAAATATGATAAATTATTTTGTAAAACAAACTTCTACAAGACACTCCACTTCCCAATTTCCTCTCTAATATGGTGTTATTAATCTTTAATATTCTCGTTCCTATAGCCTGCCAGAGGTCATACGGCTATAATTCCCACTTTACCTTGTTTTCGGGTATAAAGATCACTGTTAAATAAGATTTAGTGGGTCTCATTCACTAATAATTGCATGGATTATTTCATATTTGTACACACAGGAGAACTTCTCGCGAAAAATCTCAGCCTAATTCACAACATGTGTATACGTACATGAATTTGTTGTCGTACATGAATTAGTGTATTCTAGGCCGCGTACACGAGGTTAGTCATTTGAATAAAACACGGCCAAACTATCTCCATATAAGGGCTTTCCGCACAACCTTTCCTTTACAGCTTTTCGTCACTCTCGTCAAACATATGCCACTTTCTGCAGACGGGCTCGCCAGATCCGAGCAATGCCAAGTGTGTCATTCTCAAAACCAGTTCAAACACAATAAACATTTTATACAAACCTCTCATCATTAGCCAGCTGTACATACGCGTATATCTGCGTTATTTTGAGAAACCTATCAGCTGAAGCTATAACACAGCTTTATACTCTTTCACTGCAAATGATTAAATATATTCAAGATTAAATTGTATTATTTATTAATTTTATAATACAATTATAGTTGTGTTAAGATGAAATATAACTTTTTAACACAATTATAAGGCCACAGAAAGTGCTTTTTGTGGTTTCAGTTGTTCATATATTTTTTTCATAAATTTAGAATACATTTTAGTACAAAGGTTTTTGGTGAATCATGATTTGTCTGTGAAAAAGTTTGTATGCACATGCAAATTTGTGCTCAAGCATGCTTAGTGAATGAGACCCAATGTTTGCATTTCATTTTTTTTCCAATAAGCAATGTAATAGGCCTAGACTGTATCCACTGCAGATTTCTGAAGGCGATGGCCTATAGTAATTTATCTAATGCTGATGGCCGTGTAACTCTTTAAGGTGACAGGTGCACCTGATGCAGTCAAAATGCTTAATGCAAATGGAGATGCAACAGGACTTCTGCCATCACACACTCAGCCCTGCTTATACTGCCATCAAGTGTTTAGCAATGTAACTGCAGGTATGTTTATGGGGGGGGGGGGCAAAATGTAAAATGCTGTTTAACATTCTGAATCATGTTAATTGTATCTTATAAATCTCAAAATAGTCTTCAAAATAGTCAAACATAAATTTATTTTGCTTAAAAATGCTTTTTAAGCAGCTAAGTTAAAACTATTCTTCAGATAATAAGTCAAGTGTAAGTCTCAGTCCTGGGCGTGCAGAGTCAGACAGAGCATGGCTTTATGACAGACATGGATTTAATTAGGGAGGTCATGGCAGTGTATTAAAACCTTTAATGGTCCCTTTCCTCATATTCATCTGTCAAAGATCAAGGCTTTCTCATTCTCTGTCTAAATATCACAAAGGCCTCTATTGGAATAAGACAGCATGCACGCTTCCATCCTCTTGAACACTGGAAATGTCAGAATGGCGATGCTCTGGGGTATTAGAGAAAGGGGGAAAGGTCAGCTACTGTAGTCTGCAGCTGGCATATGATATTTGGAGATGAGCAAATGCAGTTGCAGCTCCTGACAGCAGGCTGGCTGTGCTGAAGGGCCTAATGAAGCTTTAGTCCTGCCATATTCTTATTATCAAAATTATCTCAAGATGATCACAAGATCATTTTGTGGTGTTTACAAAGCAGCAGTGATCGCTAATTGGAAGAAAACTGTTGCGTTTTATATATTGTGCCTTGTGAAAGTAGTTAGAGCAAAAGCCAACACTCATGTTTATAAAAAGAGAATAAAATTATTCAGGAATAATTTAAAAATAAATAACTTTTCAGTGTTATTTTATAATATATATTAATATTTAGAATATTTACAATTTTTATATTTTCAGTTTTTATTTTAATTTGAGTTTTAGTAATTTTGTTATGTGCTTTGGTCATTTTTATTAGGTTATTGCTTTATTTTTATTTCAGTTTTAGTTTTAATAATTTTAGTACTTCAACTTATACCTATTTCAGTTAGCTGCAAAGGAAATGTTTTATTTGCATTTTTACACTTTTAAGTTAATTTTTTATCTACAAATAGTTTTGTATTATTTCAGCTTTATTTCAATTAACAAATATGATTTTTAATAGTTTTAGTTAAAGGGTTAGTTCACCCAAAAATACTTTCATCATTTACTCACCCTTATGTTGTTCCAAACCTGTATGTGTTTCTTTCTTCTGTTGAACACAAAAGAAGATATTTTGAAGAATGTCAGTAACCAGACAGTTGACAGTAGCCATTGACTTCCAGTAGGAAAAAAAAAAATACTATGAGTGCTTCCCACAGGTTTGAAATATACTTGCGGTGGTAGACGGGTGAAAAATCCTCCTATTACCCACGGCACAAAAATGGTCTACTACATGTGACAAAAAAATAATGTGTCATTTTTAACAGTATTTTTATTCATTTAATTTTAATTACATAGCATACTATTACATTTAATTACATACTAATATTATGCATTATTATGCATTGTAAATTATGCAAAATTATAGCATTTAAATGGTTATCCTTTTCCTATGTTCTCCTTGCTGTCATATAGTGTCTCTCTCAGTGAATGGTACACAGATTTTACTAGTAAAATTTATATAATGAATAATTTGTGTGTCAAATAATGTTCTTAGTCTTTTCTTCCTGTGGGGGAGACTACAATAATTTAATATGAATTAAATGGAAATCAAATTAAATACAATTTATTGTGTAACCAAAATACCAATAATGCCCAAAATAAAAAGAAAAAACTTAGCGTGTGACTTTTGATTATAAACAAGCCCGAAATACACTGGGACTCTTATTTTGAAATGTATGTACTATTGCAGGCTGATCCTTAAGATTCTTACAACCGTATAAAACGTTTTATATAAAGGCCATAAAGTAGACATTGTAATAATTCATTAACTTGAGTTCATTAGCAATCGCTTGTACAGTGTTCATATTAGGACTTCCTCACACCTCGGTCATACAACGAAAAGGCGTCATGCCTCAGACTAAAAGGCTTCAGTCATCGGACAAAACGGCATCGCGCCTCAGACTGAAAGGCTTCAGGTCTCAGGAAAAACAACGTCAGGTGTCAGGTTATGGAGTCAAATTAATGCCTTAAAGTTTTGCACAAAAATAAAGTTTTGCAAAACACAAAAAAGAATTGAGCAATAAAAAAATGTTTTGCAAACAAAAATAAAGAATTGCAAAGGAAAAATAAAGTATTGAGCGGAAAAAAATAAGTTTTGCAAACAAAAATAATAAATTGCAAAATAAAATAAAGTAGTGCAAAAATAAAAATATAATCAATTACAAAAATCAATGACAGCTGTAATCCTATTTTATCTTTGCCACATATTTTCCATGCTCAAACCTACTAAATCATTTGCAACGCTCATTTTATTCTGCGTTTCAGTCAAGCGTGCGCTCACGATACCGGTTTTCTTTTGCGCTGCACTTTTCTGTGCGGATCTCTTTATGGCACTGGTTTGACGTGGGGGTGGAGTCAAGAAACGGGGGCACACCCCCGCGAAATGCATTGGAGGGGAACGTAATCGGCGACAGGTGAAATAATTCTTTGACATGGTTAAAAATAATGAATGGTTTGTTTTTGTTGGTTTGTTTAGCATATGTTGTCGCCGATTACGACCCCCTCCAATGCATTTCTTATAGTAATATGACCCGTTTCGCTCTGTCTCACTGCCTGTATCCACTTTTGTGTCCTTAAACATTCGTTTTTGGGGGTCGACAGCTTATAAAAACTTATTTCTGGGTTTTTTAGCTTGTTAGCTGTACACCTTGACACACAGCACCTTTTAGGCATTGTTCTGTTTTTTGTAATGAGTCAGAAAAGACAAGAAGGCAGCCTGGAGACAGTTGGATTGTTCAATAAATGCACTCTGCCTGCGTCTCAATGTGCATACTATCCATCCTAAATAGTATGTGACACTAGTAATATTCAATACTATTTAGGGTGGATAGGGTGGATAGTATGCACATTGGGATGCAGGGTCTGTCTCTATGCTTGATCTGTTCTGTTGCGATCTGCGTCTCCTGCCGATGACGTGTTTCGCGGGGCGTGCCCCCGTTTCTTGACTCCACCCCCACGTCAAACCAGTGCCATAAAGAGAACCGCACAGAAAAGTGCAGCGCAAAAGAAAACCGGTATCGTGAGCGCACGCTTGACTGAAACGCAGAATAAAATGAGCGTTGCAAATGATTTAGTAGGTTTGAGCATGAAAAATATGTGGCAAAGATAAAATAGGATTACAGCTGTCATTGATTTTTGTAATTGATTATATTTTTATTTTTGCACTACGTTATTTTATTTTGCAATTTATTATTTTTGTTTGCAAAACTTACTTTTTTCTGCTCAATACTTTATTTTTCCTTTGCAATTCTTTATTTTGTTTGCAAAACATTTTTTTATTGCTCAATTCTTTTTTTTGTTTTGCAAAACTTTATTTTTGTGCAAAACTTTAAGGCATTAATTTGACTCCATATCAGGTCTCCTACAATTAGGCATCGAACTAAACAGCCTGAGACCAAAAGGCTTCAGACGAAACAGCCTCAGACCAAAAGGCATCAGACAAAACGGACTCAGACTAAAAGGCATCAAACTCAAAGGCATCAGACGAAACAGACTTAAAAAGAAGCGAATTGACCCTCCTCAATGTGATGTCACGTGCACGCAGTTAAATGTTACACTGAGTTGTATAAAACATATCCCACTGAGATTATTTTGTAAATTTGTATTATTCACTAGTTTTATTTGCATGTAGGCTATAAAAAGTTAGCAAAATAACACATTGCAACTAGCTTGCATTGCAAACTATCGTGAACACATACGAAAATTAACCATGGTTAAAAGTGTTAACTATGATTTTTTTGTTGTTGTTGGATTGATAGGTTATTTGTATAACAATAATTTTACTACAAATACCTTAAACTATAGTATAGCAAAACCATGGTTAATTTGTGGTTACCATGGTTAACTACAATAACCATTTTGTTTTATTTGTAGTAAAACCATGGTTCATTTTTATAAGAGAGGTAAAAAAATATTTCGAGCTATTTGAATGTGTTGTTATAAGTACAACTGCTTTGTGTACAGAGGTTACCAAGGAAACGGCTTTATTTCTGCTGTTCCAGTGCCACCTACTGTCAGAGAGTCGATTAGGCAAGGCAAGGCAATTTTATTTATTTAGCACATTTCATACACAGTGGTAATTCAAAGTGCTTTACATAAAAAGGAAACTAATGTATAAAAATAACAATAAAAACAGAATACCACTATCTGGATGGAAGAGTCACATTTTACATTTTCATTCAGCCCGTTGCTGTTTTTCTGCAGACCAATGCGAAAATCAGCACGTTCTTTTCTGTTCTTTTCTTTTCTTATTCGCCAAGGGATTACATAAATAGCCTACATGAATACCATCAACAGATAGATTCTACATAATTAACATGCACGCATAGGCTAGGCTACACATCTTACATTAATTTAAGAATAGTAATAGTAAAGAAAAAGACAACTGAAGGACGACACATGATGGGATAAAAGCCAACAGAAAGTTAGGCTATACAAAAAAAATAAATAAATAAAAAATTATGCCTTTAAGTCTGATGCCTTTTAGTCTGAGTCCGTTTCATCCGATGCCTTTTCGTCTGAAGCCTTTTGGTCTGAGGCTGTTTCGTCTGAAGCCTTTTGGTCTGAGGCTGTTTAGTTCGATGCCTAATTGTAGGAGACCTGACACCTGACGTTGTTTTTCCTGAGACCTGAAGCCTTTCAGTCTGAGGCGCGATGCCGTTTTGTCCGATGACTGAAGCCTTTTAGTCTGAGGCATGACGCCTTTTCGTTGTATGACCGAGGTGTGAGGAAGTCCTAATATGAACTCTGTACGCTTGGCATAAATATGCGCTTTTCATTGATTGAGAATCACACTGAAGCAATCTGAACATAGAGTCTGAAGCGCTGTTGCGTGAGCTTGTAGAACGCGCAACAGCGCCCCCTTGTGACTTTGAAACATGCAGCACCTGTGGGAATGTTAGTAGGAGTAAACAGTTCTGACACACGCGAACGACTAGTTAATCGATCGCGGATGGTTTCATTATCTTGGGCGGATATAAAAGTATAAGAGGATAAAAATAATAAAAGCAAAAATGTGTTTCCAATATACTTGGGCGGCCGTTATTATACCTGGACGGCCCACCCAAGTAAAGTCTATGTGTGGGAAGCACTCTACCGTCAACTGTCTGGTTACCGACATTCTTCAAAATATCTTTTGTATTCAACAAAAGAAATAAACTCATACAAGTTTGGAACAACATATGGGTGAGTAAATGATGAAAGTATATTTTTATTTTTGGGTGAACTATCCCTCTAACAATAACAACACTGTTTAGAACTAAAACACAGGACATTTGTAAAATATTATAAACGCCATTCAACAACATTCTTTAAACAATAAAACATGCTCATAAGTATCAATGTTATTGCTCATATTTACACTACAGGAGGGAATGGAGCTAATTTTTAACAAAACTGCATAGCAACGCATATAAACCTTGTGGATCCTATTAACAACTGCATAGCAATCCCTTGGCAAACTACCCATAGCACACTAGCATGGAGATTTTTGACTTGGGTTAGTGCTTACAACTACTAAGCAACCACTCAGAACAACCTAGAAAACGACTCAGAGCACCTTAGCACCGGCATAGCAGCATCTTGGCAGCAGTTTATTGTACAACAAACTAGCATTGTGGCTGCAAATTGTAAGATGGGCAATCACCTCCTACGTTGTTTTTAGAAAATGTAAAAATCTGTTTGCAGCACTGTTAAATCAATATGTACCAAATTCACACCCCAGTCAAGTGTGATTTTGGCCCAATATATTCTGTGAAGATTTGTTCAAGGTTGTTCAGGTTTGTCAGATACGGCACTTTTCAAATAGTGCCTTGAATTCTCAATTGGGTTGAGATCAGAGCTTTGATTGGGTCTTGTTGGACATTCAGCTTTTTGTTCTTCAGTGTTCATTTCACCTTGATTTTGGGATCTGTGCCCTGCTCAAAAATGACCTTCTTCCCCAGCTTAAGCTGTTTAAGCCAACAGTTTTCAGTGTAGTACTTCCCAACACTATTTTGGCACATCCATAATTCATTCTGTAACTACAGAGGTATCTTAGCAACTTCACAACATTATTAAACTTTCATTATTAATAACTAAATATAGCCAACGATTTCACACTCAAAATGTTTCAAACACCAATCAACCAAATGTGTCTCAAAACATTATTTACAGTTACAGGCCAATCTGCACATGTAGCCTGTGTTCTTTGAAAGCACAAGTTTAGTAAACTAATAAACATCCTACATTACACTTGGGTGTAACAAGCTTAATATCTGCAAAAACTTTGCTGAGTTGCTGCTAGTAATTTGCAGCCCCTTCTTCCTGCTAATTGAACAAACACTGGGACTTTCAAGCACTTCAATATTGCTTTGAACCTTTTCTCATATTCATGCATTTACTGTGCCTCAGCTTCAACGGAATGCTCTTTAGTCTTCATTTTCACAGCTCTCCTTAATTCTCAACATGACTAATGAACCAATAACTGTGGGATGTTTATCTAGAAAATGTGCTAGTTATTGTAGTGATTAACAACTAGAGCCCAGTTGTAAGGCTATTGTGTACTTGTTAGGGTGATTGTTTTTAATCTGTAGAAACTTTCTTTATGTAACTGAATAGCAATGCAAAAATGTTGTACATGTTAGAATGATTGTTTTTCATCTGTGTAAACTATTACTATATAACTGAATGGTGAAGCAAATAATTTCACATATTTTTATGCATGCAAAAGGTGTTTAATAGTCAGCATTGGTAATAGTTAGGAACCTTGTGTAGTTGTGTCCTTTATTTTTCTTGCAGCGCAACATTGAAGACAACATGAGATGTGATGTGTTCAAACTAGGGCTGCAACTAACAATTATTTTGATAATCGATTAGTTGGTGGAAAAAAAACAATTTTCTTTTCTTTTTTATTGACAAAACACCTCAAATCACAATCTGTGTTCTGCCCACATAATTGATAGAAATGTAAGTGTAGTACAGTCTATAGAAACTGTGTCTATTTCCTGAATATTGAGGTTTAACAATAAAAATAAAGGATCTAGAAAAAATCTGATTGTGATCAAACCAGAAATTCACAAAATTACTGAACAAAAACAATTCCTAAAGCTAGGGCTACTAAACATTAGATTGTTGACACCTAAGGCGGTTATTATAAATGAAATGATCACAGATAATAGTCTTGATAGCCTTACTGAAACATGGCTTAAACCAAATGATTATTTAGGTCTTAATGAGTCCACCTGGCTACTGTTATAAAAACAAATGCCGTCTGATTGGCTGTGGCGGTGGTGTTGCAACAATCTACAGAGATATTCTTAACGTTACTCAGAAAACAAACTACAGGTTTAATTCATTTGAAATTCTTATGCTAAATGTTACACTCTTAGATATAAGTAAAAAGTCGCCACTATCTCTTGCTTTGGCTACCGTTTATAGACCTCTAGGGCCTTATGTTGATTTCCTAAAAGAGTTTGCAGACTTTCTCTCAGACCTATTGGTCAATGTTGATAAATCGCTGAATGTTGGGGATTTTTAACCATTCATGTAGACAATACAAATGATTTGTTAGGGGCTGCGTATACAGATTTACTAAACTCCTTTGGGGTCAAACAAAACGTCACTGGACCCACTCACCGTTTCAATCATACACTAGATTTAATTGTATCACATGGAATCAATCCAACCGATATAGAAATTCTACCGCAAAGTGATGATGTCACTGATCACTACCTTGTAACATGCGTACTGCATACTGATTATTTTTGTCAAATTGTGCCACGATATCGACTAGGTAGAACAATTCTCCCGACAACTATAGATAAATTCACAAATAACCTGCCTGATCTTTCTCAGCTGCTCATTGTACCCAAACACACAAAAGAACTTGAGGAAATGACTAGCAGTATGTGCACCATTTTCACTAGTACATTAGATACTGTTGCACCCATGAGATTAAAAAAAGGTTATAGAGAAAAATACAGCACCATGGTACAACACTCACGCTATTAAAAGAGAAACTCGTAATCTAGAACGCAAATGGAGACAAACTCGTTTAGAGGTCTTCAGAATCGCGTGGAAAGACAGCAAGTCCCGTTATAGAAAGACTCTAAAAGCAGCCAGGGCTGAGCATCTCCACAAACTCATAGAAAATAACCAAAACAACCCAAGGTTCTTGTTTAGTACAGTGGCTAGATTAACAAATAAACAGACATCACCAGAACAAAACATTTCATTGCAGTTTAGTAGTGATGACTTTATGACTTTACTGAGAAAATCGAAAGCATCAGAAATACAATTGTAAATGTATACAACCTTTGACAGCATTTTATGATTCAGCCTCAATTATCACCCCTCAACAGCAGTGCTTTACAATTATAGGACAGGAAGAGCTAAATAAACGTATCATTGCGTCAAAACCAACAACATGTTTATTAGATCCAATACCCACTAAACTACTGAAAGAGTTGTTACCTGTAGCAGAAGATCCTCTTCTCAATATTATCAACTCGTCTTTATCTCTAGGTCATGTCCCAAGACCGTTCAAGCTAGCAGTTATTGAGCCCCTTATTAAGAAACCACAATTAGATCCAAATGTATTAGCAAATTACAGACCCATTTCAAATCTTCCATTTATGTCTAAAATACTAGAAAACGTGGTGCCGGTCCAATAGTGCTCCTTCTTGCAAAAAACGCTATCTATGAAAAATATCAGTCAGGTCTCATCATAGCACAGAAACTGTGCTTGTTAAAATTACAAACGACTTACTTCTAGCTTTTGACTAAGGCTGTATCTCAGTACTAGTGTTACTTGGTCTCAGTGCTGCGTTCGACACTATAGATCATAAAATACTCCTAGATCGACTACAAAATTACACTGGTATTCAGGGCCAGGCATTATGGTGGTTTAGGTCGTACCTATGAGACCGTCACAATTTTGTCTATTTAAACGGGGAAAAATCTAAGATAATGATAGTAAATTATGGAGTGCCACAAGGATCTGTGTTAGGCCCTCTGCTATTTTCAATATATATGCTGCCACTCGGTGATATTATAAGAAAACATGGAATTTGTTTCCACTGCTATGCCGATGATACTCAGTTATATATTTCATCATGACCAGATGAAATCTGTAAATTATCCAATCTGACAGAGTGTGTTAAAGAAGTAAAACATTGGATGACTAGTAATTTTCTTCTATTAAATTCAGATAAGACTGAGGTATTACTTATTGGACCAAAAACCTGTACACAGAATCTCTTAGACTACAATTTGCATTTAGAGGGATGTACTGTTACTCCATCCTCGACAGTTAAAGACCTGGGTGTTATATTAGACAGCAACTTGTCCTTCGAAAATCATATTTCATATGTTACAAAAACAGCCTTCTTCCACCTCAGAAACATTGCTAAGCTACGGAATATGTTATCTATTTCTGATGCAGAAAAGTTAGTTCATGCATTCATGACGTCTCGAATAGATTACTGTAATGCATTACCAGCTGGTTGTCCTGCTTCCTCAATAAACAAGCTACAGTTAGTACAAAATGCAGCTGCTAGAGTTCTTACCAGGTCAAGAAAATATGATCATATCACACCAATTTTATCATCTCCACACTGGTTACCTATTAAGTTCCGTATTGATTATAAAGTATTGCTTCTGACCTATAAGGCCCTAAATGGTTTAGCTCCTGTGTAGTTAACCGATCTTCTATCGCCCTAAAATTCTTCACACTCTTTAAGATCACAAAACTTTGGACTTCTGGTTGTTCCTACGATATCTAAGTAAAGTACCTAGGATATCCCACTAAAGGAGGGAGAGCATTTTCACATTTGGCTCCGAAACTCTGGAATAGCCTTCCTGATAATGTTCGGGGCTCAGACTCACTCTCACAGTTTAAATCTAGATTAAAGATGCATTTCTTTAGCCAAGCATTCACATAATGCATCTCATATCAGATCAATTGCACATGACTATCTTTGCTTAATGTTATGAACAGCAGCTACGCTAACTATTCTCCATTTGCTTTTCTGTTTTATGTTGGGACGCCCAGGTGACTAGAGAGATCAGCTTCAGTTTGGATCCAGCCTCTTAAGAAGACCTCAGATGACCGACACCTTTGAAGAGACGGCGCCAACTCTTGCGAGGACTTCAGATGACGCAATATCTGGATCAACATGCACATTCCCAAATTATTGTTAATATGTAATTCATTATTTCCAGGAACTCGCTTCTACCTTCAATCAAACTGCTAACAGTGATTGTAAATTAAATTGCCTAAATTATTTAATCATTAGCTAACTGCCTTCTCTAAATTGTAATGTTGACATACATTCTCTGTAAAGCTGCTTTGAAATGATATGTATCGTGAAAAGCGCTATACAAATAAATGTGAATTGAACTGAATTGAACACTATTCCACATTCTGCCCAATGCTGTCCTTCCAACAAAGGTGTCAGCTGAATGCTATGAAAACGTAGTGAATAGCCTATATCTGCAAAAGAGCTATAAAGCAAAAGGATAGTTTAAATCCCTGCTTTAAAAATGAAGATAATAATAAAGAAAAAGAAAAACACAAACTCTGTAACAGATAAGAGAAATGTTCTGCAGGAACACACATTCACTCTTTACACAGTTGTTACTGTCATTTCTAAATGTAAGAAAAGTAGGCTAAATTTATATTCAATTACATGCTGTTATTCCTTTACAGTTACCACTCTCATAAAATACTTGAATATGTTGACATTTAAACCTATATTCAACGTCCAACAACAGATATTTAAGCAATATTTTTACGCTGAATATTAATCGTCTCCCTCTAATGCGTCCCGGTGTGTTTAACGTACATGCGCGCGGCGGCGCGGCGCGCATTCAGTATAAAGTCTGAAGTTTAAGGCAGGACAAAATGGAAATACTCGCGTGAATTGCTAATACTTACAGATAAGGATATAACCGTAAAATTAAAGTTTTGCCCTGAGGAAACATATCACACATTAAAAAGCACACGCATCTGTCAAAGCGCCTGATGCTAATGCATTAGTTTGAAGCTTAAAATAAAGAATTCTCATGTTTTGGGCAGCTTAGATCACATACCATTCCCGCAGCAGCTCACTCGGTTTCCTCGACTATTTTTAGATGCATTTTGTCCACAGAAATGCTTTATGCTTTAATTTGACGCAACTAACGTTTCCATGCACGGTGGGCAGACGTGACTAATATCTAATGACATTCAATGTCGATGATTTTTATTATCGATTATTGTCGATTTTATCGATTTGTTGTTGCAGCCATAGTTCGAACAAATGACTCATATGAGCTATGTGCTTATTAGTTAAAGTAGGCATGAAACGGAAATTGCGATAGTCTTTTCTTCCCTATTGTAATGTAGCTATATCTACGGAGCCCCGGACATGACACGCAGGAAAATAGTAGGCTATTTCGTTCCTTTGATTTACTAAATTGTGCGCACAATTTACTATTTCATGTCCTCGATTTATAAATGATTTATATATTAATGGAATTAAATAGTAGCCTAAATCGTGCGCACGATTTAATTATTTTTCTTGCATGTCATGTGCGGAAACTGCTCTAAGTGATGTCACGTGTTTTTAGGCCAAAACATTTTTTGTCACATACAGCAAACATCTCCTCACTATCTGTTAGCTGCCTGTCCCCTGAATACACTGTAAAAAAAACGCGGTCTCTGTAGTAGGCAATAAAAACAAACTGGTGCAGCCTGGACCACGAAACATAATAAACATGCTCCAGCCAATAACCGACAAGAATGATTTTAAATGCGCGTTCATGATTTTCAGGAAGCACGGAGGGGAGGGGGAGGAGGAGGAAATGCGCGTTCATGACTCAACAGGAAGTTTCAGTACCTTTAACAAGAAGCACGGAGGGGATGGTTGGGGATTGGGAGGAGGAGGAGCCCTCACACCAGGAGAAAAGGTCACTCAAGAGGGTTATTTTGATTAAATATTATAGCTAGCCTCTGTTTTGTTTGACAACACTTCGAACGTCAACAGGAAGTTACTCTGCTCAGGATCGCTTAGAGTACCTTTAACAAGAAAAAATGTAAACAGGACTTGATTTTGTCCAACAGCAGTTTCTGTTGTAAAGATGTAAACAAGCTGCACTCAATAAACAGAAATGCTTTTGAAAACCCTTCATTATCAATAGATTCTGTAATGGTTCAAAAATGGTTTTCTAGCTCCTAAATGCTTTATTTTAGGAACCAGGTGCTCCCTATAGTCATTGTTTTGTCTGAGTTTGTGTCAGAGTTTCAAAACAATGTCACCACAAAAGAGTTTTAGTCCCTAGGGGAAAAAATATATATATATATTTATATATATCTCGGGTATAAACTGTCAAATACTTACACATCTTAAAGGCCATCACAATCTACTGATATAGTGCTTGAATTGTTTATTGTCTCTCATTATCTGTCTCATAAAAGACTTGTCAAGCTATATTGTTTGGTCTGTTGTCATCTGGGCTAAATCATTATGGGATGTGGTTTTGTTACTGACAGCGGGTCAGTGGCCCTGACTGGACTCATAAGAGATGAGCTCAGTGAGCGTGGCTGTCACCTCAGCAGTGCTGTGCATCTCCATATGACATTTCCAGCCATTTGTTTCATCATCACCCTGTGGGTGTGACGTCTTCTCTCTGACCCAGTAGCTTCAGGGATCAAACAAATGTCACTGGGCTTGCTTCCAGCCTCAAGCCAAGACCATGGCAGAGGCAAAAATGCATTGACAACATGCCTGGTCTTTACATCAAAATCATATAGGTTCTACTAGCCAATCAGTGTTTTATTTGAGGTGTTGGTCAGGAGCCAGTCATAATGCAGATGGAGTGGTGCGCACAGCTGAAGATGATGAATAGGAATCATGTTAATGTTCTGAAGCTACTGTATTCGTGTACACTTTAGCTCCTGAAATAGAAACTGACTTAATTACTACTTAATGAGCAACTCTTTACCAATATTATGTTTCTCACAAACATTAACCTTGCTGATTAAATCAGGGTGAGATCTCTTTATTTTAATTTCACCTTTTATAATGAGTTTTTACAACAAATTATAGTCCTTGATCAAGGGTTTAATAAAAATGTTGCCATTTTTCCTCTTGAGTAATGTGTCTGCTGATATTATTTTAATGAAATATTACTTTTAAAGAGAAACAAAGTTGTTAATGCTAGCTGTCAGATCTTGATTCCCATATGTTGATGTTTCATATAATTATTACTTATTTATTAATAAACTGCTAAGTTAAATTAATAATAATGATATTCACCAAAACATATTTAATGTATTTTGTGTTCAACCTTGGTATACTCTCGGTATAATCCTCCTTTTGAGATCATTTACTCTTTATTTATTGCTGAAGTCCAGCAGAGGGCACTGCTGCACTTTAAGCTAAGTATTGTATGACATTGAGGATAGATAGATAGATAGATAGATAGATAGATAGATAGATAGATAGATAGATAGATAGATAGATAGATAGATAGATAGATAGATAGATAGATAGATAGATAGATAGATAGATAGATAGATAGATAGATAGATAGATAGATAGATAGATAGAAACTTTCAAAAGAGTAATCATCTAATTGTTCATCATCTAATAGTTCTTTTGAGTCAAACAAAATGCACTTATGAGGCTACAAATTACCTTAATAAACTTAATAAAAATTAATGAATTAAACAGAACTGTAAACACCACTATTATCCCTATTTAAGTACCAATAACAACTATTTGTAGTTATATATACACAAGAACAATATTTAATAATCCAAAATTTACTTTGGGGCCTTTTTTTTTTTATATATATAGAATTAATTTGATATTTGTAAATGTCTGCAGGGAAACCTTTGTCATGGAAGGATTAATTAAGTTCAAGATATTTTAATTAAAGGTTAGTATAGTGGCTTTATCATTAGAGCTTCCGGAAAATGCAGTTCTCTATATCTGCACTGAGGAAAAGGCTTTCCATTCGATTTTCACCCTAGAGTGAACACAGGCACACATGAAACAAGACTTGTTAACTTGTTAACTAGACTCCTATTTTCAGCACTTCAATTAAGAATTGTTCTAGCTTTATAGCCCTTAATAAATATGTTTTTATATATATTCTTCATTTGATGTGAAAGAGAAATTCACGTCAATGCTTTAATTCTTTGTTTGTTTGTTTTTAAAGCAAGTGTTTCATTTTGACTGATTTGTAATGAGGTTTTCAATAAACCAATGGGAATGCATAATGTTGGTTTTATTGCTTGTGTTACGAGAAAATAAATAATTTTTGTCTATCTGATGAAGTCTAAAAAGAGTTGTGTTCTAATTAAAAATAAGCAAAACTGTCAAAATCTCACCTGTATAGCAGTGTTACAGTGCTGGCCTATGTGTACACTTGTTATCCACAGTACATGTTCTCTAGTTTATTACTATGGTACCTCATTAACCTCACTGAAATATGAAAAGTCATGAATTCTAAAACATAGATAGTTTATGTACAAGATTGTAATCACTAAATAAATACACTTAGTTAAAAGGGCTACAGGAGGTTACATTTAATTATAATGCAGGGGTGGCATCGGTCCTGTAAAGCAGAGTTCAGCTGCAGCCCTAATCAAACACACCTAAACAAGCTGGCAGGTGAGTTTTTATCAGGGTTGGAGCTAAACTCTGAAGGACTGAGGCTCTCCGGGACCAACATTCACCACCCCTGATATAGCACTTTATACAATAAAGATTGTTTCAAAGCAGCTTTACACTGATCAAAATGAAAATAATGATCAGTGATGCAAACAGAATTCAATTCTGCTGTTAAGCAGCTCTAAAAAGACAATAGAGTCATTGTTCAGCTGAAGTCAGTTCTGATTCTGTTCAGTTCAATAACTGTAAAGTTCATCAAATGTGAACTGAGTTCAATTTAGCTATAAAGCAACTCTGGAGAAACAGTGATGTCATTATCCAGCTCAGTTCACTTCTCATCCAATAGTGTTAGTGCAGTCAGATCAATAACATTGCTGAATATTAAGTGTCCCAAATTAGTATTAGCATCTCAGGTACTAAATAGGTATTCTGACGTCATGTTGTCATCCCAAAGATGATATATGATATATATATAAAACAATTTTCTTCTTGACAATTAAAACATTAAATAACACTAGAACATTAAATAAATTAAATTACATACCTTTTTGCAACTGAAATTATTCCTCTTGAAAATGAAAAGTCACCTGCAGGATCCTCCTTAGGATTTCCTTTTTTTGGCGGCTGAGTTTCTTAAAGTCCCCCTGGTGAAAATCAAGATTTTAATGATGTTTATATGTCTATCTAGTATATTTAACATGCTTTAAGACAAACCATGTGCAAATTCATAAGTCAACACCATTGATGAGAATTCTCTTTAAAACTGCAGTAAACCAAAGACAGTCTCAAACCTGCAGTTTGAAATCGCTGGTGTTTCTGATGTCACAAATTACCTTGTAACCAATCATGTCAACATGTTGGCGGGCATTAGCATATCATTAACATTTGTGAGGTCAGGCAGTGATGTTGGTGAGAAGGCCTGGCTCGCAGTCTCCGCTCTAATTCATCCCAAAGGTGTTCTATCAGGTTGAGGTCAAGACTCTGTGCAGGCCAGTCAAGTTCATCCATACCAAACTCGCTCATCCATGTCTTGCTTTGTGCACTGGTGTACAGTCATGTTGGAACAGGAAGGGACCATCTCCAAACTGTTCCCACAATGTTGGGAGCATGAAGTTGTCCAAAATGTCTTGGTATGCTGAAGCATTAAGAGTTCCTTTCACTGGAACTAACCATTCTCCTGGCACCCGCCAAACCCAGACTCATTCATCGGATTGCCAGACAGAAAAGCGTGATTTGTCACTCCAGAGAACACGTCTCCACTGCTCTAGAGTCTAGTGGTGGCGTGCTTTACACCACTGCATCCGACGCTTTACATTGCACTTGGTGATGTAAGGCTTGGATGCAGCTGCTCAGCCATGGAAACCCATTCCATGAAGCTCTCTACGCACTGTTCTTGAGCTAATCTGAAAGCCACACGATATTTGGAGGTCTGTAGCTATTGACTCTGCAGAAAGTTGTCGACTTCTGCGCACTGTGCACCTCAGCATGCGCTGACCCCGCTCTGTGATTTTACGTGGCCTACCACTTCGTGGCTGAGTTGCTGTTGTTCCCAACTGCTTCCACTTTGTTATGATGCCACTAACAGTTGACTGTGGAATATTTAGTAGTGAGGAAATTTCACAAATGGACTTGCACAGGTGGCAACCTATCACAGTACCACGCTTGAATTCACTGAGCTCCTGAGAGCGACCCATTCTTTCACAAATATTTGTAGAAGCAGTTTGCATGCCTAGGAGCTTTATTTTATATACCTGTGGACATGGATGTGATTGGAACACCTGAATTCAATGATTTAGAGGGGTGTCCCAATACTTTTGGCAATATAGTGTATTTACATAGCCTATTTAATATAAACGTCGCTCTCAGCAGGGTGGACAGTGTCAGGAAGTTTGTTAACTGCAAAGGTATTTCTAACTTCTTTTTACTTCAAAGCTAAGAACAAAAAGAACTTCACCTAATGGCCACCTGTGTCACTAATAACTAGGGTTTCAGAATTCTACATGTAGCCCCTTTAAGCTAGACCGAATTCATTATAATTTATTCATTCATATTCCGCTTTTATTCAGAAGGTAGCTTTGTAATTGTGTCACAGTTCTGAACTGATCTGAAATATGAGTCCAGAACACAGCTCATATTTATCAGGCTAAGTATGAAGAATATTCTGCATCCTGGTTGCATCTTTCACCTTTCATTCTGTCACCTTCATCATATCTTTATGGATATGAATTTATCTATGTGTGGATATTTACCAAACAAACCTTTTACTATTTACAAATGACAGTAAATAGCGACAGTACCATGATAAACCAATAAGCCCCAAGAAGGCATGGTGATATTAGGACAGCTAAGGGGCATTACATGCTGTATACCTGGAAGGATTCCATAAAATAAACCCAGCAGCAATGCATTAATACGGAGACCCGCACATGACATGCAGGAAAAAATAGTAGGCTAAATCATGCGCACAATCTACTAATTCATTCCCTCGATTTACTAAATTGTGCGCACGTTTTACTATTTGGGTAGAGTGGGGGAAAATGCTAGCCTGGTAATACCAGACTCTGCTACTTCACTTTGCTTCGTAGACAGAGTCTGGAATGGCATAATAGAGAAGTGTTTTCTCTCTTGCTAGGGGACACTTGTCTGAAGTTTAAAATCATTGGTTACCCGTAAGCCAATCAGATACGTTTAGTTATGACGTATGTTATCCGCCTGTACAGCCGCATCGAAGCACAGACATCATGCATCGAACTCAAATCTATGATTGAACTTCCACTGTAAACCTGTTGTAAACACATGATGATGTGAGCGAAATACCGGAGTGAACATGGCTGTAAACGACTTTTGCAGATTATGCGAAGTTAATGCATCCCGAAGTTTGCATCCCGTGTCTCGTTTCCCATTTCCACGGTCGTTTCGGTTTTCGATTTCTCTAACCTACAATGTAAAACTCGGCGCTTAGCATCTACGTCACGGCTCTCAGCCCGCCCTCTTTTCGTTGATTGGCCCGGCTGTTTCCAGACCGGTGGCAAACACAAAGCTCTGACGCTGTATCAGACTGAGTACAGAAGCGAAATGAAATTGAGCGGAAGTAGGAAGTCTGACGTAGTCAGGCTAGGAAAATGCCCCCTTGGGGTAAAACGCCACCCTACTGTGTTTCCTTTCTCTAAAGAATGATCTTTTATATATTTTTGCTTTTTTGTTGATTGTGTTAAACTGTTAAATAAAATAAATTGATGAAAAGGTGTCATTTATATTTTAAAAGTTTTTCCCCAAACTTTAAAATGGTCAGGGATTTGTTGACGCACCATTGAAGTTGAAATATTTGTTTCAACATAAACTTGGTACATTATGTTGTCATTACATTTCAGTTGTATTTTCAGTGTTTTATCAAAAGAGATTAAGAATCAACATCACATTGTAACATTGGACAAACAATATTACCAAAGATTATTTTTGTTAATGTCAATATTGATTCAACATCAGTGATAAAATCAATAATGTTGATTCAGTAGCATTACCATTTTTTTGTTCACCATTGTTTCAATATTAAATGCGGGTCCAAACGTAATATTGAACCAACATCACTTCATAATGTTGATGCAGTTATATTATCATTTATTTTTTCTTGAAATCTCAACATTGTTTCAACAGTAAAGTTAAAAATAGGAGCTTACTGTTTTGTTTGTCTTAAAAAAATGTGACTTAAAAATATGAGCTTACTGTTATGAGCAATGTTTCCATTAAGTAAATGTAGTATAAACCTAATAAAGTGGTTGTTGTGAAAAACAATACTTGTTTTGTTGATTTAATGATCAATTTCCCATTACTCAAATGAACTGAGGGAATAACTTTCCTCAAATCATTTGAGTTTAGTCTGTTTAACTTTTTTAAGTTATCGGTACTTAAAAATTTAAGTTAATTCAGTGAAGAGACCACATCAGGTCAAATCAATTAAACTGAGTTGTCAGTTTCCCCATTACTCAAATGAATTGAGGGAATCACTTTCCTCAAATCATTTGAGTAGTCTCAACTTAGGGTTTACAGTGTGAGGGTGCAGAAGTGATCATTTTTGTAATGTTGAATCAATACCATTAATTTGTGGTTGAAATCAATTGCTTCAACATTAAAGGTGCCATAGAATTGACATTTTACAAGATGTAATATAAATCCCCAGAATGTGTGTGTGAAGTTTCATCTCAAAATACATAGATTTTTTTATTATATATGTTTTAACTGCCTATTTTGGTGTGGCATTAAAAATCCTCTGATTTTTGTGTGTACACCTTTAAATGCTCGTGCTCCCCGTCCCCAAGCTCGCGACTCCCAAAAAAATTGCATTTCACATTATAACTCTCAAAAATGGATCTTTACAAACTGTTCGTGATGCAGCATATCAGATCACCTAAGTATGGCATGTATTTTGTGGTTGTTTGCTAACATTGGATTCTGAATGAGTTTGACAGTGCTGCCCGATGGCTAACGTGGCTAAAGCTACACATAGTTGGAGTTGTGTTTATGAGACTACAAGCTTTTGCGGGTTAAAAATGAAAATAACGACATGGCTCTGGTCTCCGCAACAGTGGTAACTTTAACCACCTTTAACAGTACATTAGAAACATGCTAACGAAACATATATTAAATGCATGACTGTTTCGCCAATCATTCTTACATATTCGGGTCTTTATCGACCCGTATCTATATCTAACACGGAAGGATCTACTTGTCGCGATAATATAAAACTTATCTGATAGAGTAATAGACATTGTGTATCAGACATTGCCACCTTGTGGAATAAAGGTGAATTGCACTTATTCTGTCATCTAAGATCTAATTATTGTTGTGCAGAAAAAATATATGTACACTCATACACACCTCGGGTCGTTTGCGACCCTGTACAATTTTTACAAAAAATGAATACAAAAATTATTTTATAATTTTATGATTTTTTTTTTTTTTTGTTATATTCTTTATAATGAATTGATTGAGGAATACCAAGAAGGTTGATGTCTAACTTTAAAAAATGAACGAGGAGGAGGGTAATGAATGACGTCCCGGGTCACTAAAGACCTGAGGTATGCATTTAAGGGATATATCATGGATCATGAACATTATTATGGATCCATCTGCCATTTTCGCTATTGCCATTGCTTGCATGCTTCACAATACTTGCAGAATGTCTGATGATTCAGCTGTGCTGTGCAGTCCAGATGTTAATACTGCCTTGTCTAATGCCTTGAACATGGGCTGGCATTTGCAAAAGATGGAGGCGTACATATTAATGATCCCGACTGTTGCGTCACAGTTGGTGTTATGTTGAGTTTCGCCTGTTTTTCCGTGTTGTTTTTTACGCATGAGATTTACATACAAAGGAGGAAACAATGGTGTTTGAGACTCACTGTATGTCATTTCCATGTACAGAACTCTTATAATTCAACTATGCCAAGGTAAATTCAATTTTTAACTTAAGGGCACCTTTAACTGAGGGTGCAAAAGTGATACTGAAGCAACATCACTTTGTAATGTTAATTCAGTGCAATTAGCGTTGACACATCAACACTGACTCAACATAGTTTCAATGACTATCTGGGTGTAAGGAGCATGTTCAGATGGTCTATCTAATCAGCTTGAGAGGATCGAGGCATATATATACACAGCCGACTCACCTAGTTACCTCAATAGTTTTCTGAATCCCTCCACCACCCCGACTCCTCACTCTCGGCTGGTTCCTACAGGGGAGTGCTCTGGGTTTGGGCTAAATTGATTCTGAGCTTGGAGCCTCTCCTCGAACAGCACGCCAAATATGCTTATTTTACTCTTTTAGTCCATTCAATCATTTGTAAGTGTGAACTCATGAAAACAACTGTCACAGGTCATCAGACATTATTTTCTTTTTTATTTGTTTGTTGTTTGTTTTTGGCTTTCTATAGGACAGTGAGTGGAAGAGAGAAAGGGGGCACAGGATCAGGAAATGTCCACAAGCTGGAATTGGGTCACCTGAGCTGACCACAGGTGATAGGACATTATTTTCAACTGGACCGCAATGGTTTATTCTCCATCATTCAGTCCATTTGCCTGTACATAAATAAACCTTTATGTTATGTAATTCAAATTTTTAAATCAAAATATTTGTTCCAATTATGAAGAAAAGCCTCGGCACCCAAGGCTCTGTCACCTCTTGTCTCAATGGTGTACAGTGTCTTTGGTCGGATTGCCGGCAACAGCCATTATAGGATTGTTTGTGATTTGGTCTTAGTGACTTAGGAGTCCTCTTTATTACTTCTAACTTTTCACAGATTTAGGAGCTAGTTTTAGTGCTAAAATGCTTTGTGAAATACCATTATTATTATGTGTGTAGCCATGAAATAAAAAGTAAATGATATACATAAAACCGATATAAAAGTTTTTTAAAGTTTTAATGTAATCTGATGCAAGCATCTGTTGAAGAAACAGTCATTATTGAAGTTATTAAACATTTATGATAAATTTAAGTCTTTCATGAGATGCATTTAGGTGTAGACCCCTAGTCCTCTCATTTTCCTTTCAGGACTAAATTTGGCTTATCACTTCACCTTCATCTAAAGATAGTGACAGAGGAAGGCTCTTGGGTCCAGTTAAGCCATCTATCGATCAAGTAGAAATCCATTTAATGCCCTGAAATATGATCATACATAGAAAATACCAACACAAGATCTGTGAAACATTGCCAAAAGCAACTGTACTGAAAAGTGAGGATGAAGATTTCAGCTAAAGGTAATAAATGGTTTTGGTAATGGTACAGATCTGAGGGAGCTCAAGTCTTTAACCCCATTACATTACCAGTGCAAGGATAACCCACCATACATGGCATACAAATTGATTGTGTAATTTTGTCTGTGGAAGGAATTCACCTTCAAGCAAACCCACCAGCACCAAAAATAAACTAAAAAAACTCATTTATCTTCTAACTCTCTCACGGTCCACATACGATGATTGTGGTGAGACTTAAGAACGTTGCTCCTGCAGTCACATTAAAGAACAGGGTGGTGAACTCAAATGGAAATGATTAATTAAGCTTGCAAAGCACCAGGGGAATAGTGTAGATAAAAGCACTTTTGTACAATCAGAAACAGAATGAGTTTAATGAGGAGCCTTACACAGATTGGACCTTTCTCCTCCATTGAGTTAATTATCCAATCAAATAAAGACACCATCTACCACTTTCTTATACTCTTTTTTTAAACATGCATGAAAATGACTGGGAATTACTGAGCACCTGGTTACCACTAATTTAATAGACTTAATCACTATCTGAGATTCTACTTAAAGGGTACATGACATGAGAAATAAAATGTATTTTACATCATTTTACATCATTGCACCATTGGCCATGCCCACTGGTGTTCAAACGCCCATTCACACTATGCGACATGCAGTGACATGATCACCTTCATTTCAATGAAGAACTGGTGATTTCCAGCAATGCAACAAAGCTGAGATATGTTTAACTTTATGCAAATGAAGAGTGACTTTCAGGAGTGATAGCCTAGGAGTGAAGTCAATGGAGCTCTTATGATCGGTCATCCTGTAGTGGAGTGTCATGGTTAATTTTAGTAATCAGAAACTTTCCTATAATTTATGATACGTCTCTGTGTATATGAGTTTGAGGCTGTGCTCCGTGGCTAAAGCTAACATTACACACTGTTGGAGAGATTTATAAAGAATGAAGTTGTGTTTATGAATTATACAGACTGCAAGTGTTTAAAAATGAAAATAGCGACAGTCTTGTCTCTGTGAATACAGTAAGAAACGATGGTAACTTTAACCACATTTAACAGTATATTAGCAACATGCTAACAAAACATTTAGAAAGACAATTTACAAATATCACTAAAAATATGATATCATTTATCATGTCAGTTATTATTGCTCCATCTGCCATTTTTCGCTATTGTCCTTGCTTGCTTACCTATGATTCAGCTGTGCACATCCAGACGTTCTGCCCTTGTCTAATGCTTGAACATGGGCTGTCATATGCAAATATTGGGGGCGTACATATTAATGACCCCAACTGTTACGTAACAGTCGGTGTTATGTTGAGATTCGCCTGTTCTTCTGAGGTCTTTTAAACAAATGAGATTTATATAAGGAGGAAACAATGGTGTTTGAGACTCACTGTATGTCATTTCCATGTACTGAACTCTTGTTATTCAACTATGCCAAGGTAAATTCAATTTTTAATTCTAGGGCACCTTTAACATGGTATAACAAACTTTTTTTCTCCCCAAATCATTACGTCTTTTTCAAGGTTTGCTTTCACACAGATGCTTTAAAGCCTAATTGTCTCCTGTTTTCACTTCTAATCCCTATTAGCAGTTTTTACTTTCTAAAGCAGGTAAATATTTAGGCTATTGTCTGTCAAAATGACAGAACTTAACTTTAAACTTAAAATATCAATCACTCTATGTTGCAGTTAATAAACATTTTTGATATGTTACATAATACAGACATATATAACTACAGTGATATTTAACACATCCATCTCATTGTACCCAGTTTTTGAAAATACTTACTATGAACTATTGGCTGATTGTTTACAGTTTAACAGAAGTTATAATTCACGCAAAGCGTCATGGGGCATAGGAAAAAAGGTGGATACGTAAGCTGTCGGCCATATTGGAACTTCAATGATATGTTTAACTTTATGCAAATGAAGAGCGACTTTCGGGAGCAACAACCAATACGAGGAGTGAACAACAATACAGACTTCAGAACAGTATAATTCGCAACGAAAGCCCCCTGTAAAAACAGACCATTTCAGATATGGGTCAGAATGAGGGTTTAAAATAAATTTTTTGCTAGTACATGACTGTATTTTTATTTTTATTTTTTTTTTGTGAAAAAAAAAACTTTATTACTATTATAAGTGAACCTCAGGAACATATTATAATAATAATCATTAAAAAAAAAAAAAAAAATCCATCTCCTGACCCCTTTAAATCCAAAGCACTATGCCATAAATTATCCATAGCCCTTGAGCAATGTTTCCTAACTCTGCTCCTGGAGTACACCCAACACTGCAGATTTTTGTATGCCTCCCTAATCAAACACACCTGCTTCAACTCATCAGCTCGTTAGCAGAGACGCTGAAATGGCCTGGAAAACCGTATCCGAGCAACAGTGACGTTCCTAAATCAATCAGTATGTTTGAACGAATCGGTTGAATGAATGATTTAGTGACTCGCTCACTTGTTTCATTATTGAAAGGGAATGCGCAAACACGGATGAGCGTGACCAAGGGTAAGTTTTTAATTGTCTTGCTTGCTCTTATATTGTGATTAGATCGTCATTACTGTATGATCATGAAAACAAAAGTTGCCTTTTGCAGTTATTCATTTGTTTTTCTCATTAACCTTTTTGGGACATGCTAGCATGCTATCGCTAGGTCGCTGAGAAAATCAGGTAAACATCCAAAGTGGTCAATAGGGTCAAATAACTGTATTATAAAATATTATGAAAACGGATAATAACTATTAACATATGTATAATAATTATATTAATCTCTCAACCAATATATTGAACAAACTATAAATAAATATAATTTATTTTCTTAAAAAATCTTCAAAAAAAAATTTTTTTTTTGGCACTGCTCATTAAACTAAATAGCTTTTTTATTTTATTTTAAATAATTCTAAAACTATATAACATCAAATGAGTGAGTCCAGTGATCTGAGACATCTCACGTTGAATTTACCGAATGATTTAAGACAATGTGACAGCTTTTCCACCGTCTCTCTCTCTCTTTCTCTCTCTCTCTCTCTCTCTCTCTCTCTCTCTCTCTCTCTCTTTCTCTCGTCCTATCCTCTCTGTCACTGGAGGTTGAGAAGGATATTCTTGTTTTCACATCTATAGAGCCATCAAAGCACATAGTAAATGAGAGCGCGCGTGAACATCTGAGAATCCGTCCACATTCATTGATTTAGTCATCAAAACAGACAACCTGAACATCATGCAGGTAAGATGCTGTGCCTGAGACGAAGGCAAATGAAATTTTTGTATCTGTTAATAGTACATTATTTTGTCTTCAACTAATAAAATGTAGTTGTATTAAGTAATATAAATGGAAAAAAAAAAAACAAGGGCTCTGCTAAACGGCTTTTAAACGCAAAGAACCTGACTATCTATTTATCTTTCCTTGCCTTTCACTTTGAAGTGTTTAGAAACTTTCATCCAGTCCGCGTATTTCCGAATAGAATAAGGGTGTTAAACTTTCTGTATTGTGCATATTTAATCCATAGTCTTCTTTTATGACAATTCATTTTTCTACACTAGGTAAGTGTACATGCATTTACTTGTCTAATGTGTAGGTTATGTCAGTGTGTGATAAATAAAGATAACATTTGTTGAAGGCTGTTTCCTATTTAACTTCGTATCAATGCCTGCTTTCTACCATTGTCTTCAATCACACTTTCTAAGAATTTATGAAGGCTGGTTATTCACCAAGCAGTGAATACTGCAGTATGTGTGTGTGTGTGAGTGTGTGTGTGTGTGTGTTTGATTTAAAGTGTATTAAATTGTCTTGAGAGAAGCCCTAAGCCATTTTCATCTACAAAGTTTGTTGGACAGTGACTCTTATAACCAGTAATCTGATTATTATGTAACACTGTGCCTTCCTCAGACTACTTTAGAACAGCCTGTGTCAGGAATTTGATATCATGCCCTTCATGTCCCTTGCCTAATATAAGAGCTTTTGGAGGAAACAGGAAATCGAGACAAAAATAAATATTTCAATCTCTATACCAAATTTCTAATTCTATTTTAGGCCAGTCAAGGACTGTTAAGGAATTCTGGGAAATGTTACCCACATTTTATTTTAATATTTTATATTATAACATTGCATATTCCCACTACACTGGTGATATTTATAGTTGCACACAAATACTTTCTTATCCACTTAAACATAGATGTGCATGACAAGAGAACAAAAACGGTGTGCAAAAACAGACACTGATGACCTATGACAACAGCAGTGATGGCTTATGTAATCATTGGTGAAGGAACAGTGTGTTCATTACTGTTGCTTGATACTGTCATTTGCGATTGACACTTCCACTGAAGAATTTGTTCTCCTAAAACACTCAGTAACCAGTATTTGACGTGAGTTAACAGCAACGTTTTCTTCTCTTTGTGTGAAAGATGATGTTGAAATGAGAAACCAGAGGTATATTTACAGTTTGAAATATTTTTATACTGTTATTTTTAAAAATCCAGCTGCAACGCATAAAATATATTTTCAAAAATGAGCCGGATTTGTTTAGACCATTTAGCAATTATTTAAAGCAAGTATTGTATTGATCGAATATCCAAATGTGACACTTGCACAACATATAAAGTATACTTTGCTCATCTTTGTCAACTCCATGGCAGTATCTGATCATTATACTTAACAGGCAAAAGAGATTAGGTTCTTCTTCGGTTCCTGAAAAATGAGATGCAGCTAGTGGGGCCTCAGAGTTTGAATTGATGTAATGTTGCCTCTCCATGCTGGCAGACTGTTTTAAAATTCAAACACAACATAACTCTAAGTAGTGTTTAATAATTCAGTGAACATTTTGCCAAATACTAAACAGGAAAATTTCTTACTCTCTGGTCTCCGAGAATCTGTCAGAAGAAAAACCCAAAGTACAGCCCAAAGGCAACATCATTGTAGGCAGGCAGAGAACAAGAGGCCTGAATAAAATCGTAACACTGATGGGATTAAGACTGTAAACATCACACTTTTTTTTGCAATTTTGAGCCATGGTTTCACATCTGCATGTATGAATGGATTTTGTGGATTCATGTGCTCAGTGTTGTTTGTTGTGTTGTAGTTTTGTTTATTATTATTTATTGAAGTTGGTGTTATTGGTGCTCTAATTATTTTCTGCTCAGATTGTTGGCTATATAGTTACTTCAGCTAGTTTTGGTCAATATCCTGCTACAGCTGCTCTAGAATCTTCTGCTCTGAATTCTGCTCAGCTGACAGCTAGTATTGCTCTATAAACTGTTCGGATATGTGATGCTCTAAACTCAAATGCACTTGTTACTCCATTACATCTGCTCTAAATCAGTAGTTCTCAAACCTGTCCTGGAGTACCCCCAACCCTGCACATTTTGTATGTCTCCCTCATTTATCACACCTGATTCAACTCCTGAGCTTATGAAGTGGGTGTGTTAGATATGGCTTGTTCGACTTCATGTGGTAACGCAAATATCACCTGCCGCCTGACAAAAGCAATGCATTCTGGTTAGAAAATTTGTCCGACTTTGATTGGAGCTGCAGCCGGCTTACGATCACATGTGCCATCAAAGTACCACGAGAGCAAAACGAGAGCAGCCACCTAGGTCAGGTGCTGCAGTTGCTAAAAATCAACTGCGAAAGCATTGATGACGACACTTTTTTTTCTTATTGGTCAGATTTTGTGACGACAAAGATGATGTGTGTCTTGTATTTAACCAATCTTGATACTGAATATCTGATATTCAAAACATGGGGAATTTCAATCGCATCCACTTCGGCTACAGTCGACGCAAAAATCGCGTGGTCTGCCATGAATGACGTTGGTTCAGCATACTATGGAAAGCACGAATTGTCCGACTTGATGTCCGTCTCTGTACGCCTCCCCCGCCTGCAACCGTTTGATCTCACCAGCCGGTGACAGGATAGTGTAGTTCATCTCGAACAAGCCTATTCAAAATGTGCAGGGCTGGGGGTACCACAGGTTTTAGAACCACTGTTTTAGATAGTGCTAGACCTTGTTTAGAAGTTCCTTCATCATTTACTTACCCTCGAGTTGTTCCGTATGAATTTCTTTTTGTCTGCTGAACACTAAAGATGATTTTTTTTAAAGAATATGGGTAACCAAACAGTTGATGGGCCCCACTGACTTTCATAGTATGGGGCGAAAAAATACTATGGAAGTCAATGGGGTCCATATTGGCCACTTTAAAAAAGGGGTGGAGCAGCTTGATATGTCCCTCCCTGTCTTCCTGTTTCAGTGGAAATTACGTCTACACATTGAATAACGCTTTGCGTTTCAAGGCACTTTATTGGGACTTTAACTAGTGCTGCACTTGTTTCTGCTCAGCTAGATCTAGAATAATTTCAGATGTGTTGAAGTTTGCATGGCTATAACCTGTTTGGATTGTGATGCTCCCAAAAAAACAAACTGTGATGCTCCAAAAGAGATAGCTCTGCTCTGGAGTCTTATCATCTGGTGTTGCTTTACATTCTGCTCAGATAGTGCTGCTCTAGAATCATTTCACGTAGTGCTGCTTTGAAATCCATTTGTTCTTCATGTCAGAAGTAACGCGAGTGCTTAAAGTATGTCAGAAATAGAACTGGGTATCAGTTAACTGTTGGGAATTGATGTTCTAGAATAAAATCAGAGCTGTTGCCAGTGTTGGTTCCAATGCCTGCTTAACTAGTGCTGCACTTGTTTCTATTCAGCTAGAGCTGCTCTAGATCCTGCTCAGCTGCAGCTGAGTCAGCTAGTGTTGCTCTATAAACTGTTAAAGGTGATAGAGAGGATTTTTTTCGTCGACTGAGAATCCAAAGACTGTTACTGAGTTTTTCAAATGAGCGCATGCGTAAGAACAACCCCCCCCCCCCTCCTTCACAGCTCACTTCAAAGGAACGCCTTCCAAAAATCGTGCACGA
Organism: Megalobrama amblycephala; assembly: GCF_018812025.1. NCBI lineage: Eukaryota > Metazoa > Chordata > Actinopteri > Cypriniformes > Xenocyprididae > Megalobrama > Megalobrama amblycephala. The sequence continues at coordinate 42,989,336 of NC_063045.1, read as the reverse complement.
GTATTGGAACACGAGTGTTTACCACCGGCATTCACTGTGTCGTGTTTTTTGGATTCATTATGTCGGACTCACCGCAGGTAACTCATAATCTGCAGTTGTTACTCCTGTCTCCTGACAAAAACATCGCATGCGGCGCCTGTGGAGTGTGGAAAGTTACTGGAGCGCGCAGCCGCGCTCGTCTCTCACAAGGAACGTCACGGCAGTGATTGACAAGCCAGAGGGCCAATCGTTTACGCGATGATCGCGTAAACGATTGGCTGATGTTTTTAAGGCCCTACCTTGTGCACAGATGATGTATATTAATATTATTACTTTCAGTGCACCTAATAAATAGTCTTTTATCTGTTAGTAAAGACAGTTTCAAGTAATATTGCAAAAATGTATAAAACAAAACATCGTCTTTAGCACCTTTAAGATAGTGTTGCTTACAATACACTGATAGCTTTGCTCTTGCGTCTTATCAACTAGTGTTGCATTAGTATCTGCTCCGATAGTGCTGCTCTAGAATAAATTTATATGTATTTTATATCTAGAATAAACTAGAGCAGTGGTTCTCAAACCTGTCCTGGGGACCCCTCACCACTGCACATTTTGCCTCATCAAAATGTTCCCTCATCTAACACACCTGATTCAACTCCTCAACTAATTAGTAGAAACTGCAAGAGTTGAATTGGGTGTGTCTGATGAGGGAGACATACAAAATGTGCAGCGGTAAGGGGTCCCCAGGACAGGTTTGAGAACCACTGAACTAGAGCACTAGCTGTTGTTTAGCCAGTGTTTGTTCCAAAGCCTGGTCAACTTGTGCTGCACTAATTTCTACTCTGCTACAACTGCTCTTTAACCTGCTTAGTAAGTTTTGCTCTAGGTCTAACTCAGTTAGTGTCGCTCTAGATCTTGCTCTGCGTAGTGGCGTCAGTCCCATTGTCATGTTCTCACGCAGTGCCCAAATCGGATGATCACTCTGGTAAAAATAAAGGTATTCATCTGATTAAAGGTCATGAAGTTGTCATTAGAAAGGCAACAACAAATATGCAACCCTTTATAAGCAATAATAACCCTTACTAAAATCACTTGTACATTGTGCTACTCTGTTGTCTCTTGTACCAGTGCAGTGCCACTAATGCAGCTTCTCTGGTGCTCCTGTGGGGATTGAAGAGCTGTTTGTGTGGAAGGTGCCATATGTGGTTGTTTGTGACAGGTTGAGCATTCACAGTGGTCAAGCCAGAGATTAATTGGAGCCTGCTATGCTGACATTGCTTACCATACACGATACACTCAACTGACTCACTACAGTCATGTCAATAATGCAGCAGGTGCCAAGGTCTCTAGGTGACAACATGACAGTCCAGCACAAGTACACACATGCCTACACGACGGCGAGCATTTGTTATCAACCAAATCACAGTTAAACACACAGATACTGTTAGGAAGGAAACAGTCTGGCATTCTGCAATGAGTTTGCTGGTGTGATTATGTAACGCTCACCACTGCCTGTCAGGGCAGATGTGTAGCCAGGGAAATTAGTGCTTGTAGGTATTTACAGTTCTTACAGTAAGTGCTTAAACTGTGTATTTAAAAAAAAAAAAAAATGTTTTTTATAGTTCTTTCAGTGAGTAATTTGAATTCTTTCATGGCGATATTTAACACATGCTGGCCATCTAAAATGATGTCCCCCAAGATGCTGGCCCCTGATGTTTTATTGATGCTTTAAAGGAGCTTGAATAATTTAGCAATTCTCTAAATGTTCATAGCAAAGCTTACGGTCTTTTCATATGCAAATAAGAAACAAGAAAAAAGTGAGGACCCTCATAGGATTCCTCACACCATTCAAGACAAACAATAGTTCGGCACACGCATTTCTTAGGCTTGTTTAATTTTTTTTTTTTAAAGCTGCTATTCCTTAGACACTTTCCTAACTCTTTTTTTTATATTTTTAATTACTTTTTTCATGTCTCTCTCACATTACTTATCTTTGTGTTTGTGTTGCGGGTGGTAGACCCTTCTGGGGAGTGTTGTAACATGGTGAGTTATAACACCATCAGTTTCCAATTAGATGTTAACTAGAGGGGTAAAAGCACTGTCTGACATGCCTACCACAATCTTGAGGTGACAACAGAAGTTGCAAGAATCTGTGTAAAAATATATAGGATGTAGATGACATTGTTTTGAGGTGAGAAAGAAAAAATTGTTATAATCATGTTAATGGATGTTAAATGATAGAACTGGTATTATCCTGTTTAATTTGATGCACAACATCAACAAAGCTTTTTTTTTTTTCTATGTTTTAAAAAACTAAAAATAACATGGCTGAGCAGATGTTGAAGGTTTTAACAACAGCACATTCAAAAAGATGGTGTTTTGCTGCACCAACCTTCTTCAAATGCTTTTAAGATCTGGGCTCTTTTTAATGTATTTTCTCATTGTCTTTGTCCTCCAGGCAGATGGACAGAAGGGCGTCGATGGAGGTCTGCTGCCTGACGCCAACGGGCGGGATGGGGACCCCAGTGGGCAGAAGGAGAGCGACGGGAAGTGGCAGAAGCCGCGCATCTCCCGCAAGTCCCTCATGAAATGCTGTCTGGTCAAATGGATCATCGCCAGTGCGACACCCCAAGGCTCAAGTATGACTCTTAAAAACCCAGAAAATGTTATGAACACTGTGTGATAGCCATTATCCAGATGGAGGAGTGGAGGGAACAAATTACAAAGGAGATGCTTAATATAGTATGCATAACATAATATATGCACCTGTGAACCGTACCCAAGTCTGCATAGAAAGGGTGGTCTGGGGTACGGTTCACATAAATTCAGGTACGGTTTACTGAATGCAATCGTACTAAATCATGGAAGTCAACCACTATTGATGGCATATGATTCGACAAAACTTTATTCTCACGTATTTTCCTGACAAGCGTGACTGATGCACTGCAAGCAGAGAGTATATTCTGGTCACCTTCAGCAGAAATGGACTCCCGCGTTCTTTAGAACAGTGGTTCTCAACTCCAGTCCTCGGGACCCACTGCTCTACACATTTTGTATGTCTTTCTTATCTGACACACTCAGTTCAGTTCATGGAGCTCTCTCCTAATGGGCTGATGATCTGAATCAGGTGTGTTAAATAAGGGAGACATTCAAAATGTGCAGAGCAGTGGGTCCTGAGGACTGGAGTCGAGAACCACTGCTTTAGAACATTTGCAGTACATTCGCAGCAGATAGACGCAATTGCTGTTATGTGCTGATGCTTTGAAAACACAACCAAAGGTTTAAAAACCAAAATACAAAAGTGAGGTGAGCTTCGTTATGCATTTTCCATCTTCTTTTGTGTTGTTTAAACATGTTGCTTGGCAACACCAACAACTGCTGCTTTGATGCAAACACGGTTCGGACCCTAATAATATAATGTGAACACAATCCAGTGGGGGAGGGGGAGCAATCGAACTCCGGTTCGGACCAGGCAATCAAACCAAGTGTGGAAGCGCCCTTAGAGATATACTGTATAGTATAAAACTTGCTTCTGCCATAATTCTTTACCTGGCACAACCCCAAATCCAGTACATATGAGCTTTTTAAGAAAATCTCTTGAGGTTCCCACAGGTAAAATGACTTTGTGATCCTGTTTACAGAAGCTGTTCTGCCATCACCTTTCACAGGCTTGGGGACACCCACAAGACTGCACTCTATTCCCCCTTTGAGACTGGTGTGGTGCGCATTAGCACTCGTGCCACCAGCCTCGCTCCATTCCCACAGCTCTTGGTCCCGCCCTGCTTGCCACAATCACCTAGCTGTTATACACTGCCCGGCCAAAAAAAAAAAAAAAAAAGTCGTTGTTTGGATTTTAATAGGCAAATTCTTAAGAATCTATGAATGGATCATTATTACAATGATTATTATTTTTCTTGACCAAAAAATGATGCACCTCTCAATGGAAATAAATGTTGTGATGTTATTTCCATCAAGAGGTGCATAAATTTTTGGTCAAGATCTTGTATTGACAATGCAAGAGGTGAGCACTCTGTAAAGTCTACTCCAGCACATCCCAAAGACTTTCAGTGAAATTAAGGTCTGCCAATTCATGCGTGAAAATAATTCTCCATGCTCTTTGAACCATTCTTTCACAATTTTAACCCTGGTGAATCTTGACATTTTCATCCTGGAGTATGGCCATGATGTTGTTTAAGAAATGAAAAGCTACACACTCCATCTTTAAGGGTTAAAAGAACCGTTGCCAAACATAGAACATGCTAGAAACATAATAACCACTGTAATAATGATCCATTCATAGTTTAAGTATTTACCTCTTAAAATCCAAACAGCAACTTTTTTTTTTTTTTTTGGCCGGGCAGTGTATTAGCAAAGTCCCTTTAAGACAAGTCATTTCACTCGGCGGCCATCTTTGAAACGCCTCTCGGGCATCCTGGGCATCATGCCCTATCTCTTTGAAGGGGGAAACATCAAATTCTCCAAAACTGTTCGCCAACCTTAAGATTACATTTCATACTTGAAATCACCAATGAAATCTGACAACAGCTGTCTTATAAATGTTTCATCCAAACGCTCGAATCATGACAAAAAACTGTATTTTTTTAGGCTGGATCAAGCTAATGCTCATGTGCAGACCTAAACGCGCGTCTCTTCTGCCATGTTTCAGAGGCGCACGTCTGACTGTTTCTATAGAAACCGGTACTTCTAACGGCTGCTGCAGTGACGCGATGACTTTACCAGTCGGCAATTGGCTCTTATTTAGAAGGCGGGACTTATTCCGCCATATTGCGCGTTACACTTTCTCCCATTCAAAACAATACGAGTGACACGTCTTGTGTTATTCTATAGTCTTTGGTATTAGTTCCAGTATTTGATTGGTCGAGCAGCGTTCCAAAAGCGCTGATATTTTCAGCATCACCACTCCAGTCCTCAGTGTCACATGATCCTTCAGAAATCATTCTAATATGTTGGTTTGCTGCTTAAGAAACATTTCTTATTATTATCAATGTTGAAAACGGTTGCGCTGCTTAATTTTTTTTTATCTAAAATGGAAATCTTTTGCAACATTTAATGCATCCTTTCTGAATAAAAAGAAAACAACCTTTGAACGGTAGTATGTACTATATAACCTACAACTGTGTATATACTACGTACTGTGTACTATCTATCAAACATAGTGCTGCTTCTGCTTAAGGCTAGCCTGACGTGGTCATACTCAATTCTAGTTCGAATATGAGTCTGATACTGTTCCATTGGGCTTTGATTATGGGGGCGTATTTCAACCGATCCAGGAAAGACCTCAATTGGATAGACCTACAACCAATCAGAGCTACAGAGTAAGTGACGTATGTTGAGCGACGCATAGTTGTCAACAGAACTCTTCTTAGCGACCATCGGGGCCAGCTGATAAATGAAACTTTTGCCGAATCCCGTAGGAAGGACGGCAAAGACATCTTTCCCATCGACAAATGCCTTGATCGCGGTCCTCTGTTCCTCTTTTAAAATTAATGCGCTGTCGATATCTTCTATAACGGACGTGATGGCGGAATCTACACATCTCAGTTCTTCAACAGCCATCATTGTTGTAAACTAATTGACCTTTCGCAAAGACTCGCCCCCCCTTAGTTACTGTTGCTTTGTCTGACAAGCCGTGGTGCTGTCACGCCACACAGAGTGGAAAATACATCGCGGAGCAAAGAGGAAACTGACAACACATCGACAGACGAGACAGAGCAGGTTACTTATGATATTAAACAAAGTCCCAGCTTTCAAACTGTGTAGTTATTAAAAAAATTCAAACAATAAAAACCGTTTTGTGGCTCTTTAATGTGTTGTGACCATGATCGTGACAGATTGCTGTAGCGCCTCAGCTCAAGAGGCTCGTGAACCGATCATCTCTTCCTACTAGTCCATTTATAGCATCAAATAAACATGAATGAACATGAGAATGAATGTTGTTTCAAACGTGGAAAGACGTCAATATGCAAAATTTTTCAAGTTTAACTCCACCGAGGTTAATCTTCTAACTCCTGACTGCTTTGTCGGACAAAATGGCGGATGCGGCGCTCTGATTGGTTAGATCGCTTGTCAATCAAACTCCCCAAGCGCTCTTTGATGACGTGGCTGATTACTTTTCTGGTGATAATCTGTCAATCATCGCCCTGACGATGTGATTGGTCCGAACAGTTTCTGTTCGGGCATAATTACTCCTCTACGGATCGAGTCCAGACCGAACTCCCCGACCTCAAAATGTTGTGGGCGGGGCTAAGTTCGGCTGGCATCCAGGCTAGCTTAAGGCAGCACTGTTCAACAACTCTGCCTCACTAGACACTCAATCTGATGTCATATTTTCCTGTTCTTACAGCATCACTCTCTCCCTCCTCCTATTTTTGCTTTCATCTTCTTTCACTGATCCGCTCCCTTCTTCCCCTCTATAAAGGATATTCTAATATTATAGTTAATTATCTTTCTCTAATAACTGCTAGATGTTTAGTGAGTGTTTTATGCAGGGTTTGTGTGGTATTTAATAAGTAACTTGTGTCAGACCGCTAAGGGACGTCGTGAGGGGACAACATGTGTCTGAGCTGCAACATCCAGTATAAATAATTGACAGAGCACCTCTGTGTGCGCAGACAGTGAGCAATGTAGCGTGCATGTGTGCCTACATCTGCAGGGCTGAGACCCCAGTTCACTTTGAAACCTTCCATCCCATCAGCATTTTTTTAGCAGCTTGAAGTGTCATCTAGTTTCTGTTTCTATGTTCAGACAAGCCTTTGGCCCCTGCTTGGGCTTTTTACAAAAATAAATTCACTCCTCACTACTTTGTCATTTCTACAATCAGTTTGTATGCATATAAAATACGCAATTGGTAATGTAAAGATATATAAGTTCATTTGTTGTTGTTTTTTAGCGGCTCCCTGGACCAGTAAACTGCTGAATCAAGTGCAGAAATATGATTCCGCTTCACCTATTGGAACAAACCATTTGGGACTCCAGACAGCCTCCAAACTTTGTCTTCGTGCAAGTGAAATGAACTATGACTGGAGGTTGCTGAAATCAGGTTTTAAAAGTACTTCCTCGTTACTTAAGCCTCTGAAGAAGAGCATTATAATCATTAAATGTTTTTTTTGTGAGCCCAGCATTTAGGAAGGACTTACTTCCACTGTTAGTGAATTTAAAGGATTATGAGCTGTGATAAGCTCTACTTCTCATTTGGTATAATCCATGAAAACCAATGAATTAAATAAGCACAATAATTTTCCATTTAAATGTTATGGCATGATAATTAAAATGGACTTAATCAAATTAGGAGTTGAACCTAGAGGCTACCCATTTGGGTTTGTTGGGCACAATTTGGGTGGAAACAAATATCATATTACAAATAACTTAAATACATTTTTTAGGAGGCTCAGTCTCTGCCTCTGATGGACCACCATTAGAAAGAATACTACCTGATTTTATAGGAAAAATAATTGTGTGTATGAAGAATGGCAAACATGAAACTCTGGATCAGGAAAGAGAGAGATGCCAGAGGTGGCAAAAATTCAGAATAGATCAGAGCAAGAAACCAGGACAGAATCCCAAGTAGTCAAAGTCCAGCTGAACTCAGTTTTTTTTCCTCTGTACTTTGTATTGTGAGCCCAACAGATGGCAGTGTGCCTTTGAAGATGGAAAATATGGACAACCTTCACAAATACAATTACCTTAGGCTGTGAGTGTACTGAAATGCCATATAAACTAGTATAATGCCTAATAACTAGTGAAAATTGAACTTAAACTTTACGTTATCATGTAAGTGTCATCCCCTAACCTACTATTCAAAAGTTTGGCAGCACAACTGTTTTCAAAATTGATAATAATGATAAATGTTTCTTGAGCAGCAAATCAGCATATTAGAATGATTTCTGAAGGATCATGTGACACTGAAGACTGGAGTAATGATGCTGAAAATTCAGCTTTGCTATCACAAGAATAAATTACATTTTAAAATGGTTATTTAAACTTGTAATAATATCTCAATATTACTGCTTTTACTGTATTTTTGATCAAATAAATGCAGCTTTGGTGAGACTTCTTTCAAAAACAAACAAAAATTTGTATGTATACAGAATGTGTGTATGTGTATATTGTCTGCAAATATACAACTTTAGAAATCTGGTCAGCAATATTTTAAATGACAAGTTTACAAGAAGATATTGACTCGTGTGAATGATTCTATTCCAGCCACATTCAGAACTAAATTGGACTGAATCCATACAGTCATTGAAGCTATTTTTCACATAGATCTGTCCTTGTTTTCAGACAAATCTCATTTATATTATTTACAGTTTTCTAATAATCCCTCAGCAGCGAGATGTGAAGGTGCACCATTCCCTGATGAAATATACTGACACTTCTTATTGAATTCAGGAAATGTGATTTATTAATGCATTATTACTTGAGAACCACTGAGAAATCCTGATGAGAATTATTGGATAAAGGTAAAAATTCTGAAGTAATCTCAAAGTTCCTGTTGAGAAGGGTTTCCTTATTAACAACTGTCCATTCCTGGATTATACAAGGCATATTAATATGCATGTCACCTATCTTGAGACTTCAGTTTCAGGCTGCATAAATAATTGCAGGCAAAACATTTCACCAGGTTTCCCCATCAAAACAAAACTAAGAACTCAAGACATCTATAAGTAATCCCCATGTTTGATATATCATTCTAATAGACTATAATGCTGTTTCAGCAACAAGGCCATTAAATTAAGAGCTGCGCTGAGTTTTAATCACTTATATGGAGACACTCCCCTGAGATAATATTCACCCTCATGCATACTATAATGCATCGCCTATGAAAAACATGCACAGCAGTTTCCAAATTACATAAAATAAATCTTTCATGGCTGCATGCTATGTTATACACTACCGTTAAACATATATATATATATTTCTTTTAAGAAATAATTCTATTATTCAGCAAGGATGAATTTTTAAATTGGTCAAAAGTGACATTTAAAGTAAAATTTTACATTGTTACTAAATTTCTATTTCAAATGCTCAAACATTTTATTCATCAAATAATCCTCTAAAAATCTATCACAGCATCAAATCAGCATATCAGAATGATTTCTGAAGGATCATGTGACACTGAAGACTGGAGTAATGATGATGATAAATTCAGCTTTGACATCACAGGAATAAATTACATTTTAAAATGTATTCAAATATAAATGATTTTTAATTGTAATATTTCACAATATTACTGTTATTACTGTGTTTATTTATTTATTAATAAATGCAGCTTTGTGCATGAGAGACTTCTTTTTTTGAACAGTAGTGTAGATTTAGGGCCAGATTTACTAACTGCTTGATTTACAAACCCTCTTTTGGTGTTAAAAAAAAAAAAAAAAAAAACTGTTTTGATTTACTAAAGACACACAGTGAAATATTAGTTTTGAAAAGGCATGGACACAGTTATTTTTGCATCTGACCTTATTGCATATGCAGTTATTGGAGTTTCCCTTTCAAAATTTATGGGAGGAGAGTATTTAAATGAATCATGCAAGGTGATTTGTGGTAGTCAATTTACTGGTATTTGCACATTATTTAATGCCCAAAAAAAAAGCATGTCTTAACCCATTTTGCGCTTGACATGCTGTGATAATAGCACATCAGAGAATCAGACATCATCTGAACATATTGTTTGCCAAGCCACGTTAATTTGATGTTAATTTAATTTGACTTGGTACAGGGTTTCAGCGGGTCTTAATAAGGTCTTAAAAAGTCTTAATTTGACCTTCCACAATTGAAGGCCTTAAAAATGTCTTAAATTGGAGCAGAAATTCTTAAATTCAATATCATGGCATTAAATTAGGATTTCAATGTGGAAAACATGGATGGAATTGCAGAATCCATTCCTAAAAATGGAATTTACTGTATAACACGGAATGAATTTGTCAAATTTTGGATGAATAAATCAAAAGAAGGTCAGTACATTTAAAGGGTTAGTTTAACCAAAAATGAAAATTCTGTCGTCATTTACTCACCCTCATGTCATTCCAAACTTGTAAGACTTTCGTTCATCATATAAAGCGATTTGAGTCTATTAGTTAACATGAACTAATAATGAACTGCTCTTATACAGCATTTATTAATCTTTGTTAATCTAATGTTAATTTCAACATTTACTAATACATTAGTAGAATCTTGTTAACATTAGTTAATGCAATGTGAACTAACGTGAACAAACAATGAACAACTGTATTTTCATTAACTAACATTAACGAAGATTAGTAAATACAGTAACAAATGTATTGCTCATGATTAGTTGATACATTAACTAATGTTTAACTAATGAACCTTAATGTAAAGAGTTACCGGATTAGTTCACCCAAAAATGAAATTTCTGTCATTACTCACCCTTGTGTCGTTCCAAACCCATAAGACTTTCGTTCATCTTCGGAACACAAATGAAGATCTTTTTGATGAAATCTGAGAGCTTTCTGTCTCTCCATAGACAGCTACACAATTGAAAATTTGACACTTCTAAAAGTTCATAAAAAGATCCTGAAACTAATCCATATGAATTGAGTGGTTATATATTCAGGCATCTTTATACTCAAACGTGACATTAACTTAAAAGCAATATTTCTTTGAAACAGGAAAATAGCAATATTAATATCCAAAACACTCCCTGGACATTTACATTTAGAGAACATATTGAAGTGTTATGTTCCCTTCAATATATTCCTTATATTTTCTTTAATTAGTCTTAAAAAGGTCTTAAATTTACCATCATAAAACCTGCAGAAACCCTGTTGGAAGATTGTGCTGGTTATAATAGAAATGAGCTGATTGCAACTTTATTCTTTAATTTGCATATTGTCAGTATATCACCCGCAGAACTTTACACTCCCATCTGCACTTTTATGGGATTGCGGTCTCACACTAATTTACCCTGTTTAGTATAAAATCTGAAAGTCTGTTTAGCCTGCGTTTAGTGCCACACAATTTATAATTTCCTTCCTGTCCTATGTCAGTCCTTGTTCTTACAGTATCTTGCATGAATGTAAAAAATTCTTCTGTTTTTTAATTTCATGCAGCCAGAGATTTTAGAGGGAGATAAGAGAGTTTTAAAGTTAGTTTCTGGCAGGCTCCAAAGGCCATGTCCTCTCTTCATGTATTGATTTCCCCCATCTCACTGATGCCTGTGCCCGGTTTAAACTCATGCATTAATAAGTGCAAACTCATCAGCAATCATCTTTGCCCTCCTGCACTCAGAATTATGATGGGGAAAGTTTTTCATGCTATCAGTGATTGGAATATCTTCCTTTTAACCCCTTCAAACCTGAATTATGTTCCACTGAGCAAAAAAAAAAAAAAAAGAAAAATTATCCACTTGATATTTGCTCTTCTTTAATGTATAAATGAGTCTAAAAAATTTTTTTTTGTGCAAAATAAAAATTCATATCCACTACAATGGACATCAGGGCTGAAGCAACAAAATATGTGCTAGAGTTCAAACATAATATGTGAACTATAGCATTGAAGATTTTGAAAATAACACATACTGTAATAAAGAGCAATGCAATAAGAATGTAGAGAAAATGTAAGATGAATTCTCAAACTTATTTTATGTTGTTTGCAGTGGGTGAATATGTGTGTATATGTCTGTGTTTTGTGGGTGTGTTTGGGTCTCATTCATGAATCATGAGCATAACGAATTTTTGTGTAAATTGTGTGTAAAGTGGTTCTGGCGTAAGTTTTCAGATTCATTTTACAAATGTTAGTTGGTATGAAAGAAATCTACACCTGCTCCCAGCCACGCATAAATAGTGCGTTTAACATCCGAACGTTTTGCTCATTAATAAGGCTGCATTTTAATTCACCTTAATCGGGTACATATTTACACAGTTTTTTGAAAAAATATTATATATAGTAATTGTAATGTATAATGTAGATATGCTCGATGATGATGGTGGTCCTCCTCCAGTTTGAATACGATTTTTTTCAAAGTGAACTTAATTAGTTTTTTACAGTCAAGCTTCATGTCGAACCATTTTCTTTTCACTTCTGGGACTGTTCGATTAACAGATGAAACTCCATTAACAGCATCTGTAATATGCTGCCAAGCTTCCTTTTTTTTTTGTTTTTTTTGTTTTTGTTTTTTTTAGGACCTGATACGCCACTATGTATGCTTGAAAATAAAATGTGGCGTTTTGAATGAACTTTTGATAATAAAACTTCAATTTCTGTATCTGAGAATTTTTCTTTTTCATTTGCTTTTGAGAAGACATGTTGAAATCCTTCGTTTGGTGTCATAATATGATGCCCATATATAGTTGTCAGTCGGATTTAATGGGCGGGATTTATGGTAATTGAGAATTGAGCGTGCACGCGCGTCCCATTTACGACTGATTGGAATTCATTAACACGCACACACATTTCACTATCACATCTGACGTTTACGAAGTATTTGTGAATCAGGAGAAGAGTTTTCGGGAAGGTCTCGTTACGCGCAAATCACTCACATATTTACTCGTATATTTATGAATGTTTCATGAATGAGACCCTTTGTGTGTACTTGCTGGTTTTGATAAATATATTATTCTCATATTCTCATATTATTATACTCATTTCACATTCGCCATTTCTGTTTTGACTAAAACTAATGAAAAACTGAATGGCAGTTTATGATCACATTGAAAACCTAAAATCAGATGATAATTTTTTTTAATTTTACTAAGACCTAATGTCCATTTGTCATGGACATTAAACTTCAAATCCTGTGTTCTTCAGCTCTGAAAGATCTTCAAATTAACTCTGAATATTATCACTTGATACTGTTAAGATTATAATAGGTGCAAGTTGATGAACTACCATGAACATAAATCTGCATATAAAACATGGAAAAGGAGCTCTTCCTCCTGTCTAGTTGGTTAGCCATGCCTGTCATTTGTGATTCCTGAAGCTCAATCATATTAAGCTATTGGTCATAATTCATTGTGATTGGTAGATCAGGGACCAATCAGTGACCAGGCAGTACTTATATTATAAAAACATGAAATTTTACTGGTTTAAACCAAAATCCATGTGATGTCCATTCCAATGGATGTAGAGTCTGTAGCATTTCTGATTCTGATGCACTGTTCTCACATTCTCGTAAAAACTACGGCTTGCATGATATGCTGATTAATCAATCAAAAAATCAATATTTTCTGGGGGAAAAGACTCAATTTATCATTCAAAAACATTAAATAATTGCTGCAGATGTGTAAAATAATAAATAGAATTTAGTGACAAAACGGTGGTTTTAAAGATCAATGTATTGTTTCCCCATATCATTCAATCAAAATATATTAATGGCTTACAGTCCTCAACAGTGCATTTCACAAGTGAGTCCGTAGACTTCAGGATCTCACGTATGAATATCGCATTTTTAAGATGCTGTGTCAAATTTAAAATATTCAGTGTTCACTTTGCTCCTCAGTTTGAATGGGCACGAAGCTTCTGGTTTCATGCTTGGGCAGCTGATGATGAAAGAGAGCTGCAAACGCTACAGAAAGGCACAGTCACGATTTTCACATAATTTTTAAACACGGAAGAGCCATAAAATAGTCATAATGCCCTTCCGAGCGAACACTTAAGAGCATGTTGAGTGAAGTAGACTGAGGCAGTAATGTCATGATTCATTATATGGATGTTTTAATAGATGTCGTACAGTAGATGCTGAGGATAGACATTATTAGACAAGTTTAATTTTAGATGGACTAGCCAGTCCACCCATGATGAATGTGGCATACAAAGTGGCATATCAAATGACTGCATTTTAGTCCGTCTGTCTGTTTACTTTTATTTATTTACTTACCATACTTTTTTAATTATGTATTTGTTTTAAATCTTACTATATTTCTAATTATGTTTTATTCACTTTAGACAAACCTTTACTACTTCAACATAACTATAAAACATTATTATATGGTGCTTTGGAAAACTTGATTTTGAATGGTCATTCACAGCATTCTGTTTCTGTGGTCGGGTATTCTTGTGTAATATCCACTAAACTCTCAGTTTCTCACTAAATGGCATTAGGCAACCAATTTTGCATTATATCTGTACTAGCATCATGCATCTCGTATTACTGTGTGGTCTCTATCTTCTCACATACTAAAATAAGTCAATATTTCATTTTATTTATTTATTTATTTATTTATTTGGCAAGTAGCCATATAATAAGTGGGATAATGTACAGTCATCCTGTCATCATCACAAAACAAACCTCCTTTTATACCCCAAAGATACAACACCTCTCTTGTATGTCCAGGTATATTGTGATTTAAATTCTGTATTTTTGTGTCATCTAAGTAAATGAGTGCTTCACCAGTTCAACTGCTTCTAAACATACTCAAATTATGGCTGGCTCATCATTGTGCATTATTGCTAGAGAGATGGAGAGAGAAGAGGGAGTGTCTGTGTCTTGAGTTCAGACTCTTTCGGTATCCATACGGAATATAATGTCTGAGGAGGACCATGACACACTAGTCCGTGGAGACCAAAGCCACAGAGATTTCCGCCGTACAGTTGATGTTGTTGTGGAGGAATTTCTAACACCGTGACTTTAATCTGCTTTTATTTTAAAAGGACGTTATTTGAAAGGATTCGTAGTGCAGGCTTTACTGTACAGTTTACATTTGTGGTTTGTTTACAGCGTAATGCATCAGTGATTACCTTCGAGTCTACAGGAATTCAGAATTGTTCCGGGAATGGAGTCTTTAAGGACTTGTTGCTGCAAAGTAGTTTAAAGAAACATTGATCAAACAAGATGAGTTGCTTTTTTTCTAAAATCGTTCAATTGGAATCTAGAATGACCTCTTGACCTCTGTAAATTTTCTTAAAGTAATCGCATAGCTACTCGCAGTTAGCACTCGTTACAATGGTTATTCAGGGCATGGAGCTGTTTGCAGTTGCTGTAGTGCTTCTTATGTTTATAATGGTACTCAAACAGTTCGGTATCATGGAGCCACTGCTGGACGGTAAGAACCACCGTATGGTTTTGATGTTGGCCCTAGTTCACTGTAAAATTGTAATGTGTTGTTGGAGCTGTTTGTACCTGACCAGACTCTTTAACATGAATTGCACTGGTGTAACAAGTGTCTAAGTTTTTTGTTTGTTTGTTTTTTTTTATGATTTGATGTTTTATAAAAGAAGTATCTTATTCTCACCAAAGCTGCATTTATTTGATCAAAAGTACAGTAAAAGGAGTAATATTGTGAAATGAGCTTAAAATGAGTCTTTTCTATTATAATATATTTCAAGATGTAATTTTCTTCAGAAATCATTGTAATATGCTCAATGTTGAAAACAGTTGTCCTGTTTAATATTTTTGTGGAAACTGTGATGTATTGTTAATGAACTGAAAGTTAGTCGGTGTTACCGGTGTTCAGCCACAAAACTGGTTACATCACTTGCCCACTGCGGCACCCGACTAACTGAACAACTACTTCAGTTAGACAACAGACACCTCAATTAAGGTCTGTCTTAATGCAGTGTGAGCTGACCAAGAGTTGAAGCGCAGATTAGTAACAGTAGTCAGATTTAATTTAGCCTATCACGAGAGTGAGGAGCTGACTGACAAGACAATGGCGGAAGATTTGGATTCAAATCAAAATGTAAAAGCGCCTATTTAAGCTAGTTTGTCATTGTACTGTTTTGTTGTTGTGTTTTTCATTAAGAATAATAATGAACCCACCATTGAAGTAATTGCTGCCCCTGAATTGGTACTAATTCAAAAGTGAAAGTAAAGTGCGCACAGCCGCATGGGCAGTCATACCGGTGTGGAGCAAAGTGAGCGTTTTCAGTTAATTCCTATGGAAGTTTATTATGACCATCACCATTATGAATTGAAAATGCTTGCTCTGCTCTGCATCGTTATGTATGCCCGTGCATCTGTGCGCATTTTACTTGCCATTTTGGTCGCAATCTGGAGCCTTGTTAAAGCAGAACTCGGTAAGATTTGCGAAGCTCCCCCTACAGGTTCCTTCAGTGAATCACACTGTCATAAATACTCCAAGCGCAGCTCTGGACTACAACGCTCACCAGCACAGTAATTTTGCAAATACAGTACACGAAATCTCGATGGAGGTGGGTAATTTTCGAAATTGTCTTATAAAGTCATAATATATACATTGTTTTTGAATTACCGTAAAGCATTTTGTCACTCTCGCGTGAACGTGAACATGAGGCGAGATTGTGTCGGGTCAGCGAAGCTCAACTTGCAAGTGCTGTTTTTTGGCGTAGACGTGCCAGAGGGGGTTTGTGCATGTCTCAAACACACCACTACAAGTCAATTAACCATCATAAGGACTTAGAAAACTATTTATGAAGGTAAAAAAAGTTACTTAGTTCTGCTTTAAGCGGTTTATGACTTTACTCAGATAAAGGAAAACGGGTTAATGCATTTACATGACTACATGCTTTGTTGGCTTATTAAGCATAGTTAATTGGGAAAGCAGAAACTGACTAAGCTTTTGTAATATTATAAATATCTTCAGTCACTTTTGGTCAATTAAATGCACCCTTGCTGAATAATTACACCATCTTTTGAATGGTAGTGTTGGTTGAAACGGTCATATTAAGTCATATTTTTTGACTTAATTATATATGAATATAATATTGAATTATGTTAATTTATATGTCACTTAAACCACTTTTCTTTTTTTCTTTTTTTCTTTTTTTTTTAAACTGACAAAACTTTTCTTCCTTTCATATGTTATTGATGTTCTAATTGTATCAGCTTTAGACTGTAAACGGGTAAATCAGGTAACCTAAAAAATGTGCTGCCTGTGGAAATGTATAAATCTGGAACTGGAAAAGTCATTATTGAAGGTTAGAAAAGATTGAAAAAGGTAACAACTGCACATAAACTAAGAACATGACAGCTATATTCATAGTATGAGGAAATTCATTCATTTAATGTCATGCAGTCTTGGTACATCTAAATTACATCTAATGTTACATCTAACTAATGTGTTGTTTTTCCATTGCTTCCTCTTTATTTCCTCTCTAAATCTCTTCCCTTCCTTCTTTATGTTCTCGTATGCCTCATAGATGGTGAGTAAATGTCAAATAGATCAGTGGTTCTCAACTGGTGGGTTGCAGGTCTGTTCTAACAAAGGTTGTGGGAAAACAGTGCTAATACTGAAATGCAAATTGCAAACAAACATACTTATTTCTGCAAAAAAATTCCAAATTCCAACATGTGCAGGTAGTGTTACAAGACCTTATCCTCAGAAACCATGAACAAAACTACTTTAAAGAAAAGGCAACATTTAAATACTTGTGAATCACCGAACTGCTGTTATTTATGCACTTACAAAATTGTAAAAAAAAAAAAAAAAAAATGTTTTGGCCTATGCAGTTCATATATTAAGTCTGCTTAATTGTATTGAATATGCACTTGTAATATTCTTCAAATCTTAAGTGTATTTTAAAAAACTGTACTTGAAGATAATATATTAATGCAATAAAGGTCAATTTAAGTGTACTTAAAGAGAGCACACTTTTATGACACTTTTAACACACTTAAGTACACTTAGGAAGTCCACTTTGTAATGTCAAATTAAAAGTTTTACCTTAAAGTGCATTTTAAATCATGTTTTAATAATCATTTGTCATGCTTTAAAGAAGGACACTTACTTTGACGTGTTGACTAACATACTAAAGCACATGTAAAGTAATTGTTTATATCAATATATTAACTGTAATGTGTTATTTGATATTACATTTAAAGTTAATATATTTTAAATGTACTAAATTGCTATGTAATCATTACAAAGGTTATATTTAAATACATGTCAATTTTCAGTAGAAATAACATTAATATATTTAATATTTTAGTTTACCATAAACACTGTATAGAGGGTATGCATTGACATCACTTTCCCGCCGGGAAACATACCCCCTCAGCCGGACTGAGTGGCAAAAGATCCTGCTGCATGACTGGATTTAATATTGGAAACGCGAGTAAAACAAAAGATTATCAGTTTAAACTAAAGCTAGGACAGTTGTTGTTTCTGGGAATTGCAGCCATCAATTTGCTTCTCTTTTCTGTAGCTTTCGGCAGTCTGTAAAAATATACCTCCGATTTCTTGTCAAATCTATCTGTACAGTCAGTCACACAGCTCTTTCATTTTTGTAGATGTGTTTTGGGTGTTTTTTGCGGCATTCACGCTGAAAAGTGAAATCTGCTGCCACTCAGTAGTCATAACCGCAGTCACTCCGGCCGACAGTACATTTGGCAGTACACTTTAACCATATTTCAAAAACAATAGAAGTATCAAATATAAAGATGTTAAGTACTCAACTTGTCACTGTACTGTGTCAGAAAAGCCCTAAAGTGAGCTAAACTTACAGTTAACTGCATTTAATATAAAATAAAACCATAACAGGTATGTTTAATTTCATTTTGCTTGCAGTTTTAACATTACATGCAATGGATGTACACATAGAATACTGAATGTAAAGTATGTTAATTTGTACTTTTTCATGAGGGTGATACATTTTAATGTTTCATTTTAAAGACATTTTTGTTTTAATTTGTATGCTAAACAATTTCGTTTCTTGGCGGTGGATCCCCACTCGATGCCCAATTACAAATCTGGGCCCTGAAGCAAAACCAGTCGAGAATCACTGATATTGATCCCTCCTGGCCTCCCGTTGTTCCCCGTCTGTTTTCCCAACAGCTCCTCTTCTGTGGTTTACGATGTCTGTTTTTGTCTTCCTCTTTTCAACCCCAAATATTTGGTTGTCCTTTCACCTACACTCCATGCTTTACCTGTTTCCTTCTGTACTGTCCTGCCCTTAGTGCAGCCTAAATGATATCAGTCACTCACCACCTCCACGGCCCTCCTCTCCCCTCTCTTCCTCATGCTCTCTCTCTGACAGACAGCGTTGACAGTGATCTGGAGTTGTCCATGGTGCGACATCAGCCAGAGGGTCTGGAGCAGCTCCAGGCTCAGACCAAGTTCACTAGGAAGGAGCTGCAGTCGCTCTACAGAGGCTTCAAAAATGTAAGACTGCTTAAGAAGCTTAAAGGGATAGTTCACCCTAAAATGAAAATTAAGTCATCATTTACTTTAAATCAAGATTGACAAAAACACAACATGAAATACAATGCCTAAAAATCACAAAAATGTATCCGTGTGTTTTCTTCACTGAGTTGAATATCTCTGGGCCGGAACTGTCAGATTGACAATTGACAGATGTGAACAAAATAACTTTTTGTTGTGATGAACACAACAGAAATATTCACCTCAGAGAAGAAAGTACATGGATTGTATTTCATGACATGTTTTTGTTCATCTTTATTTCATAAATTGTGTGCTTTTTCTGGGCGAGTCGGAGTGAACTGCGGCACTAGTCTCGTGTACGAGGTCATGATTTTTAAAAAATACATTGTTTCGGTTTGTTTTTCACCAAACCTTATTGTATGCCATAATACCACCAGAACACACAGACACGTGTCGTTTGGGACCATTCAGTTATACTTTTGTATTTCTTTTTAAAAAGCTTGATGCTGGTCGCTGTTCATTATATGGATGAGCGTGAGCGGGTTTCTTTTTTTTTTTTAATTCTCCTTTTGTGGTCCAAAAAAGAAAAGTGTGTGTGCTGCATTAGAACAACACCAGGGTGAGTAAAGGATAACTTAATTTTAATTTTAGGGTGAACTAGCCCTTTAAGTTTGTCGCAAGTAAAAGTAACCTTAAGTTCTTGTTATGTTTCTAAATAGGAGTGTCCCAGCGGATTGGTGGATGAGGAGACATTTAAATTGATCTATTCCCAGTTCTTCCCTCAAGGAGGTAGGCTGATTGTCACATCTTCAACTCTGGTTATATTATGTGGATATAATCCTAATAAGTGAAGACCATTCATTAAATTTCACTCAATATGAAATTGACACAAATCTGGATGAATTTAAAAATATATAATATATATATAGGGTACAAAGGGGCTAAAGTCACACCTTAAGAAAACATGCTTTTCACTACTCTCCCATAGTTTATGATTGCAGAAAAAAAATATGTATGTTTGTATTGAACACACATGGAGCAACAGATTTTGTGTGAAAATAAATCATAAGTCATTTATTTTGTTTAAAAATCTTGTATGTATGTATGAGGTGGCGAGGGGCAGCATGGGGCAAAAGGCACACAGTATTGATACAAAATCTTTAGTTAAAATAATGTTTTTAATAATGCTAATAGTCTAAGCTAATACTTGTTCAAAACAATCACTTTAGCAAAGTTTGTACTATTTTTCTGTTTATTTTGATAAATAAAAGAACTAATTTTTGTTCAGTAAACATACTGTCATTAAAATATGTTAGTATAAAAATATATTTAAAAAATACAGAAACAAAATTATTTTTAGAAAGTAAAGATTCTGAAAGCTTTGAAGGAGATCCCATAATAATTTAATACAGATTTACAGTAGTAACAATAAATTTAATTTTATTATATGATATGATTAATATCATATTAAATATGATAGTTTCATTATAAATATGGTGATTATCTCTTGGGTGGACAGCCAACTTAATATATGATATTTACCATTTGAATCTAACTAGCTATTTATTATCGTGTTAATTATTGTGCCTATAGCCCCAACAACAGGTGCGCTTTTTACCCCAAAATACCATACTTTTACATATTCTTCAGTCATTGAAGAACTGTTGCTTTAATTACCTTGAACAAAACCATAAGAAGACCTTTGTCTAAAATTCAATAATTATAGCGATTCTCATTTGCTCCTTAAATCTACAACATTCTTAAAAACATCAAATATTAGATCAAATTAGCACAATCAACTGCTGCCCCCAATCGCATCAAGGATCAGCCACATTTCTGCCTGCACCTTGAAAAGCAGATGTTTAGGAAAGTGCTGCAGCAAGTTTTTGTGCCATCTAGTGGTTTAAAGGAAAATAAAATCAAACGCGCCTTTTACTCAGGCACCTTTACTGGTTAAAGGATTAGTTCACTTTTAAATAAACTTTTGCTGATAATTTGCTCACCCCCATGTCATCCAAGATGTCCATGTCTTTCTTTCTTCAGTCAAAAAGAAATTAAGGTTTTTGATGAAAACATTCCAGGATTTTTCTCCATATAATGGACTTCAATGGGCACCAAACGGTTCAACGGACCCTTATTCATCGTCTGGTATCATTTAAAGGTGCCCTAGAATTAAAAATTGAATTTACCTTGGCATAGTTGAATAACAAGAGTTCAGTACATGGAAATGACATACAGTGAGTCTCAAACTCCATTGTTTCCTCCTTCTTGTATAAATCTCATTTGTTTAAAAGACCTCCGAAGAACAGGCGAATCTCAACATAACACCGACTGTTATGTAACAGTCGGGATCATTAATATGTACGCCCCCAATATTTGCATATGCCAGCCCATGTTCACGACATTACACAAGGGCAGCCAGTATTAACGTCTGAATGTGCACAGCTGAATCATCAGACTAGGTAAGCAAACAAGAACAACAGCGAAAAATGGCAGATGGAGCAATAATAACTGACATGATCCATGATATCATGATACTTTTAGTGATATTTGTAAACTGTCTTTCTAAATGTTTCGTTAGCATGTTGCTAATGTACTGTTAAATGTGGTTAACTTTACCATTGTTTCTTACTGTATTAATGGAGACGAGCCGTCACTATTTTCATTTTTTAAACACTTGCAGTCTGTATAATTCATAAACACAACTTCATTCTTTATAAATCTCTCCAACAGTGTAGCATTAGCCATTAGCCACGGAGCACAGCCTCAAACTCATTCAGAATCAAATGTAAACATCCAAATAAATACAATACTCACATAATCCGATGTATGCATGCAGCATGCATGACGAACACTTTGTAAAGATCCATTTTGAGGGTTATATTAGCTGTGTGAACTTTGTTTATGCTGTTCAAGGCAAACGCGAGCTCCGTGGGCGGAGAGCACGAGCATTTAAAGGGGCCACAGCTTGAATTGGCGCATTTCTAATTATGCCTCAAAATAGGCAGTTAAAAAAATTAATAAAAAAAAATCTATGGGGTATTTTGAGCTGAAACTATACAGACACATTCAGGGGACACCTTAGACTTATATTACATCTTTTAAAAAAACGTTCGATGGCACCTTTAAAGCCCTTTGAAGCTGCACTGAAACTGTCATTTGGACCTTGAACCGTTTGGTGCCCATTGAAGTCCATTATATGGAAAGAAATCCTGGAATGTTTTCATCAAAAACCTTAATTTCTTTTCGACTGAAGAAAGAAAGACATGAACATCTTGGATGACATGGGGGTGAGTAAATTATCAGCAAAAGTTTATTTAAAAGTGAACTAATCCTTTAAATCTCATTTCATTAAATTAGATTATTAACTTATGTATTGTATATTTATGCCAAAATGTGTTTCCTAAAATGTCTGTGTGAGTACAGTTACTTTCCCTATAGGGACAAATAAACTGAACTCTGAACTTAAACATATAGTTATATAGTAAATGTATAGTTCTATTATTAATAGTATGAATAGTATTAATCACCATTTTTATTTATTTATTTATTTATTTTCAAAACTAAAATAGTGTTTGCATTTTTAAAAAAATAGTTTTTGGTGACTAAAATGTGGAAAAGTTATAATAAATATTGAGTAGGTGTCGAAAATAAGTTATAAAATCCTAATATTTATGCAGAAATAGAGTTAATCGTTCCTTTTTTCCAGATGCTACGACATACGCACATTTTCTCTTCAATGCTTTTGACATGGACCGAAGTGGCTCTATACGTTTTGAGGTTAGGAACATTATTAAATATTATTAAAACAAAATGATTTGTCATTTGAAAGACTTCAACTCTGTTATACTACTGTAACTCAACTCAAATTTTCAACTCAAATGTTTATATTCATGTACATCAGAAAATAAACAATAATATTTGCCTGTAAATTTTAATTAGGCCAGAAAAAAAGAGATGCATTTCAGAATTGCTAATATTATTGTACTAATTATTTTACTAATATTATTTTACTTATGTTCTCAGTTATGTGCTATGTCCAACAGACCATCACAACTGAGAATATTTAATTTTTTTTTTTTTTAATACATGTGTTTTGGCAGGACTTTGTAATCGGCCTGTCTGTTCTGCTTCGAGGTTCTGTGACAGAGAAACTGAGGTGGGCCTTTAACCTCTATGACATTAATAAAGACGGCTATATCACCAAAGAGGTATGAAAGACCAGATTTAACAGACTGCACATTGTTTCTTTAGTACACATATGTGTTTGCTATTGTTACTGCCATTAACATTCACTTTCTACAGGAAATGCTGGCTATCATGAAGTCCATCTATGATATGATGGGCAGGCACACCTCTCCTTGTGTCAAAGATGATGCTGCATTTGAACACGTGGAGAAATTCTTCCAGGTACCGAACTATTAGCAGTCCTATGCGGTGTTGGGTGTAATGCGTTACAGTAATTAAATTACTTATCCACTGAAAAAGCAAAGTAAGAGATTACTGTTCATTTTTAGGTAATTTAATTACAGGTACTTATAATGTACTTGTTACATACTGTAAATTAGTTCAACAGTTCTTTTTAAATCAATATTGAATTTAAAATCAAAATTTGTCGTCTAAAGGTAAAAGTGAACAGTGCCTCTTTAAAATCATAAGCTATAGTGCAGTTGCGCGTGAGTTTGCAACTTCGCACCAGTTAGCTGTGTAGTCGCTGACGCTGTCTGAAGATGTCGGCAGAAGCGAGTGGCTGTTTTGCATTATGGAAATATGACATTACTTCACTTTTTTGACACAGGTAGGCAAAAACATTACGGTAAAATGTAAACCATGTCCAAGGGAGAAAAAACCGCGCGCGCTCTCTGAGAGACGGCCTTCAGTCAGCGAAAGCTCACACACATAGCCGCCTCTCGCGAGTGTAAATTTTTCGCTGTTTATTAAACATAAACGTTCAAATACACACACAGATATGTCAAAATGCCCGTTTTGGCATATATTCGCGTTGGTTATGTGAATGTGAACAGCATGTGTAACAGCATAATGTCTCCGTCCATTAGGTCTTAGTGTCAGCAGCCTTTAAAACTGCTGTCTACTATTGGCTGTCTGTATTATAAATGATAATCAAACAACAAAAGAAAAGCTTTAATAAGGATTAATCTATATTTAATTTATAAGGTTATGACTATACAGAGTTATTTTATATTTGATTATTCAATTTCTTATTTTTACTTACTACTATTAGATCTATCTGGGGAAAAAAATATAGCATTGTTTTATTTGTATTTTTATATAGTTTTACCGTGGTATCTAGTATTGTGCACTTTTGGTGTTATTGGTACCGACTACTAGATTTTTGGTATAGTGACATCCCTATTTGTTACAAAAAAAAATTATTATACTATATTTTATTTACTTTATATGTTTTAAAAAGCTATAAAAGGCTAAACTATGCCATGTTAGACTAAATATTAAAAGAGTTTCCTTTCTGTTGTCTATCCGGTCAAGGTTTATAGGGATTTTAATAAGTAATTAGTAAGTTACTTATTGTGTATTTAAATTACTTTTCAGACAGAGTAATTAGAAAAGTATTTTAAATACAATATTGATTGTGTAATTGGTAATTAGTAATTAATTACTTTTTTGAAGTAACTTGGTCCTATGAAAAGTTAGTTATCTGCTTGACAAAACTCTCAAAACACCTTTGCTTCACAGAAAATGGACCGCAACCGAGACGGAGTTGTAACCATTGATGAGTTCATAGAGGCCTGTCAGAAGGTAGGCCATGCTTAAAAGGGGTCACATCATAAGAAATCAAACTTTTTTTTTAGTCTTTTGAGATTAAAGTTTGTTGTTTGCTTATAGGAAAATATACTATAACTTTCAGAGCTGAAATACTTTGATTTGAAATATTACCATAGGAATGCCCATATTTGCATATCAACAATGTCCATTTGGGTCTAAAAAAGTAGATGTGAACACATTATAAATCAGCTTGGTTTATGAATATTAATAGATTCTTTTAGATAATATTATTTGGCCCAGTAGAAAAAAAAAAAAAAAAATGTTTAAAAAGAGAATGGAAAATGGTAATGAAATACTAAATTTTGAGTTGTTCTGGCAAAAAATCTTGGTAACACTTTCTATGAAGACCATGCTTATAATGAATTATAGCTCCATTTATACTTATTTATAAGCAAGTATTAATATTTTATAAACTTATTTATAAAGACTTATTAAGACCTATACCACATTATAAGAGAACATGTGCTCCAACCAATACGCCTATATAGGTTGTTTGTCATTTCCCTGAAATACGACCCATAAGAGTGTTTGCTAAAGTTGCGCTAAAGTATCGACAACAGGACACTTTCATTTTAATGCATTGTTCCCTTTAATCTGCATCATATTTCAGGTTTTGCGTAGCTCAATTGGCAGAGCATTGCAATAACAATATGCAATCATGTGATCATGTGATTGTGGGTTCGATCCCAGGGAACGCATGTGCCCATAAAGTATATATGCACTATAAATCACTAAGGGTAGGTTTAGGGGTGGGGTGGTTGTAGTCGTTAATAAAAAATGAGTTTTGCTAAATGGAAATGAGACAAATGGTGTAAAATGTCCTAGGGCTGGGCGATATATCGCATGCGATTGTCACGCGCATTTCGTCATTAAAGCCGGTTCCCTGATTACTGCTAAATCGCCATCACCTGCTTTCAAATGGAGCGGCATTTAATAGACAGAGCCGTAGTTCACTGATAAGCTACGCAATATCGCGTTCATTATCGAAGGCGATTCATCTGTAAATGCGCGTGACAATTGCATGCGATATATCGCCCAGCCCTAAAATGTCCATACATTGCATTTAAATGAATACACATTTTGATTGGTAATGACAGTTATACGTCATTTCATGATGACAGACGTAACATGACACTGTCATTTATTTTTACGCCAGCTAGAGCTCATTTTACATTTTAAGTTACTTACTTGTAAATGTAACTAATGAACAACAATTCCTGTAATAAAAAAAATCATTAATACAAACAGTTGAAAAATATATATATATTTTTTACATACTATCAAAACACTGCAACAATATTTTTAAAGTATAATTCCAAACTGCTATAAGTGCAAATGGCTGAGGAGATATAGATTTTAACAAATCAAAATTACCATTCATTACCTCTAATGCAAACTTTAGCCATTAAAGACATAATAACTAGTTGATACAGCAGACAAGTGTCTCTGGAACTGTTTTATATTTGATCATTTATAAATTAGTGTATAATAGCTTATGAGCATGCACACTGAAAAAGCAAATGCATGGCTTATAAGTAATTATAAAAATAATGTAAGTGCATCTATAACTTTTCTTATAATGCAGTATAGATCTTAATGAGTCTTTATAAATATATTTATAGAATAGTAATACTTACTTATAAATAAGTATAAATATGGCTATAAATCATTATAAGCATGGTCTTCATAGAAAGTGTTACCAAAATCTGAACTAATAGTGGACACAAAGTAGAAAGAAAAATATTATATGACCTCTTCAAATCCGTTTGTTTTCATGTCCTGTCTAGAAGTATCTGCGATTCCTCACCATGCTTTGACAGAAGCATCAGAGTTAATGTCAGATAAATGTCAACATTCAGCTGATTTACGTTGATACGGAGGCTCTCTCTGTCTGTGCGTGACAGCCAGACATTTTCTAAACTCTCTCTAACATGAAGCTGTCAGCAACAGTCTGCGACTGATGCGTTTTCTCTTTTATTAGGACGAGAACATTATGAGCTCCATGCAGCTGTTTGAGAATGTCATCTAGAGCGCAGCATGAAGTGCAGAATGATCCTTGCTCTTTTTCCAGCAACGTTCCATTAGTCCTCAAGCGCTCCACAGGGACTCTCTAGAAACACTTCTGTTTTGTACCTAGGCCTTGCACATCATCTGTAGCATGTGAATGAACATTTTGTTTGATTGCATTGAATGCTATAACAGGATGTGGGCCGCCTGCGAGTGTGCCATTATTGTATGTCTCAATTTAATCTTAAGTATTCAAGACAGGTTGTAAATGCGTCTTTGTATATATGTAGATATATATGTGCCCTTATACTGGTTGATTGCTGCCTAAATCAATGAATTTTTGCATGTTTGTCTGCTATTTGTCTGGCCCATTGTAATTTTATATAAAGAAATAAAGGTATCTGTGAATGACTCCATGATGTGCAAATGTCCATAACGTGCTAGTGTGGGATTTGTGGAATTCTGTATCTTTGAAAATTTAATTACTGATATTTTATTCACATAATTTAATCAAAGTCAGTTCAAACAAAAAGTTTACTTTAAAAATACACAGTGAGTGGTGGGAATGAAGAGAACAATACTGTTCCTAGCCATTTGTTTGGAATAATAATAATAATAATAATAATAATAATAATAATAAAAATGATGATAGAAAAAGAAATTAGCTTAAATTCCTCTATTAATTTACTATGACAGGATCAGTGGTGTGGCACAGTATATTGTTTTGCTGAATAAATATTATATAATTTGAAGGTCCTCTTCCGTCAAAAATGACAGAAAAATTTTACGTTTTGAAATTTAGCTATGTGAACGCACAAAAAAAAAAATCATGGACATGATTTGTATATTTTAAAGGGTCGGGGAAAAATAGTTATAAGAACAGGAAATTACATGAAAAACAACCCGCAGCAACCGTGTAAAAGTAGCCCAGTTCCGTGGGGAAAACTGCGGACTTGGCAACACTGACTGATGTGGCTGTTACAATTATGATAAAATAAAAAAATTGAGCCAAAAGATAAAAAAAAGGTTGAAATCAGATCAGACCCATATGCTGCGATAAAACATGCCTGTTCATTTTTGTTGAATTTTGATGTTATGTGTAACAAAATGTTGTCCTCTGTGTTCAGGTTTGACTGTAATAAAAGTAATGCAAAAACTGACACTTCAAATTAACAAAAAATCTAAATCTTGACAAAAAGTAGTCTTTGAAAATGTCTAAGTATAAATCCAAATCCACAACTTTATAAAAATAAGTATTTATGTCTAAAAACCACTAAAGAATTTATAAGACACTATATAGGAATCTAGTGGTTACACCATGGCATTACATAAGTTTTTCTTTTTTTACTCCCACCAGATGGCACTAATCTACCTTCAAAAAATTGGATTTTAAATTCCTTGTCTCTATTTTAATGTGGAATATTTGAAAAATAATTTTAAAATATATTAGAAAAAAAATGTGTATTATTTTCAATGGAGAAAATAACTAATACAAATTGTATAAATATTGCATAGTACCATAAAATACCCTCAAAATTTTAAAAAATAATCAAATAATATTATTGAACAAAAATCTATTACATTGGTTTTCCTGAAAAAAAAAAAAAGTTACATTTCAAGGCTTGTGAAGGAGCCAAGTGTGCCCCCTAAACAAAGAGGACCAGAGGGTTAACAAAGAAAGACAAACACATTATCAGAAATTTGCATTCATCCAGAACAAATCTGGTCTATTAGTAATAGTAGTCGTAATAATTTTTATTTATATATTGTTATCATTATTATCATTTTACAAAAGAATGCCCCTTGGTTTGATAGTTTGATCTTATTAAATGAGATTTTAAAAATAGCTTAAGTGTCCAAATACTTCTGGTAACACTGTATGAACTGTATCACAGTGATCCAGATCCTGAATCCATTTGTATTTAGTTTAGCTTCCACAAGGTGGCAATGCTGTGCTCAAATCTGCTTGTTACCAGAGTAACAGATGAAAG
Organism: Megalobrama amblycephala; assembly: GCF_018812025.1. Classification (NCBI taxonomy): domain Eukaryota; kingdom Metazoa; phylum Chordata; class Actinopteri; order Cypriniformes; family Xenocyprididae; genus Megalobrama; species Megalobrama amblycephala. The sequence goes on along the minus strand of NC_063045.1, from coordinate 42,960,502 downwards.
TTGGAACATGCACAAGTAAAAGCAGCCTTTGCATGAAGTCATTGTTCCTTCTCATGTCTGAACAAAAATCTCCTTATCCTCATTAATTTAGCTCCTTCTGTTTCAAGAGTCAAAAGTGTTCTTACAGTGAAATACAGTATGTGTCATTCACATCTCAACCTTATGAAGTTCCTCTTTTTATGGGCCACCTGGATTCTTCAAACACAGAGAAACAATGTAACAGTGTTGTATTTTAAGAAAGAAACAGTTGGAAATCTAGGAAATTCCTTTAACAAAGTGGAAATTGACTTTTGACAAGCCCAGCACTCTCACAAAAGTGATAATTTAAAAATCCTAATATACAAACATGTTTACTTAATGCATATTTCTGCTAATTTTATGTATTTGGAAAAGTTTCTTTTAGTTGAAGGGCATTATGTGTTCACTTGTATTCATGGGATGGTGTGTTAACATCTTCCCCGATGTACACTCCGCAGGCCTGTTTATGTGCTCGGCCAAGCGTACTTCCTGTCTGGCCCAGCAAAACCGCCCGAGAGTTGGGTTTCTGTGTTAGTAATTATCTTAGTGTGCTGAATTGTGGTCGGGGGCAGTGTGTGCATATCTGCGGCACATGGGAGGAAGTCTGACCCGAGTGAAAATAGCTGCAACTTCCTGACTAAGCGTTTGCAATGAGGAAGAGTCTTATATAGGGAGGGGCAAAGGCTCCTGTAGCTTGTCAACGACACGCATTCATCCCACAGCACAGCTGTTTTCATGGTGACCAGCTGACTTCCAAGACTTTCACATTTCCTGATTGGTTCCATCACTTTCTCTGATGTGAGTGCCAGAGTCTTGGTCTTGACTTGGTTTCATTTACTTTGCTGGATCCCCACACGTGCTGCTTGTACAGTAAGTCACCTGCTTCGGCATCTTGACCTTTACAGGTTCGTTACCAAAGATATCAGAATATAAATTCAGATAAATTGAGATCTTGTGCTGCATTTGAGCTTAGAATAGACACAATGTTGGTTTAAAACTCTTTATGTGCAAATTCTGTGTTAGTTAGTTATTGCAAGTTATTGCTTGCATGTGATGCACTAGCCATTTTGTGTTCATTACTTTTAAATTAGTAGTAAAAAGGATGAAATGTGTCACAGTAAATCATGGTATATATATATATATATATATATATATATATATATATATATATATATATATATATATATATATATAATAGCCTTTATAGTATGGCATGAGACAGTTGAAATCGTCTTTTATTTAGTTTGTGTGTGTGTGTGTGTGTGAGAGAGAGAGAGAGATAGAATCATGCCTGGAGTCGTTTTGCGATTATGAGGCGAAAAGTCATGAGATTCCCTTTTCATCGATCCTTTTCAATTCATCCCTTCATTTTTTTACAGGCCTTCCTAGTGTTTCTCCACTGACTCAACATGGATAGTACAGATTCAGACAAGATCCAGGTTGGAGAAAACAAATTTGTAAGCAAGTAAGTGCATCTTGTTATGTTACTGCAAAGGTTTCTTGCTCTCACTGTTCTCGTAAACCTAACCTCACTTCCTTTTTGTTTGCAGGAGCATTATTCTCTCACACCTTGAAACATACAACCTTTATTATGAAGGAGAAGCCCTCCAGTTGAGGCACAGAGAGGTTAGTTGGTAAATTGTAGCATTTTGTATTGATGTCATACACCTGATGACTAAAGTGTTATATGATTTTTACAGGAGGAAGGAGAGTTGATCATAGAGGGCTTGCTCAATGTTTTTTGGGGCGTACGGCGGCCAATCAGACTGCAGATGCAAGACGAGAAGGAGATAAGCAGGCCACGCCCATCGCTAACATCTCTGAGTGCTGAAACGGACATCGACGCAGTCGAGTCAGATATCATTTATTTTATTCTTACATTATAAATTATTTTTATTATTTATTATATTATTGTTGTTGGTGCTTTCAGGTTAATGTTTTGGGATAAATATATGTAATTGCCACAGAAATTAAATTCATGCCTCAGTTTAAATATGTGTTTATTGGTTTGTGTTTACAATGGAACTGGAATAAGTGTCAATACGCATTATGTTTGAAGTTTAGAAAACAGAGCCAAAATACTTAAAGGGTTAGTTCACCCAAAAATGAAAATTCTGTCATTAATTACTCACCCTCGTGTCGTTCCACACCCGTAAGACCTTCGTTCATCTTCGGAACACAAATTAAGATATTTTTGATAAAATCCGATGGCTCAGTGAGGCCTCCATTGACAACAAGATAATTAACTCTTTCAATGCCAAGAAAGCTAATAAAGATATATTTAAAACAGTTCATGTGACAAAAAAACAAAATACCGACTTTATTCAACAATATCTAGTGACTGCTTCATGAAGCTTCGAAGCTTTACGAATCTTGTTTCGAATCAGTGGTTCGAGCATGTATCAAACCTCCAAGGTCACATGAACCATTGAAATTTCGAAACGTTTTGAAACACTTATGACGTAATGAAGCCTCGTTTACTGAAATCATGTTAAAGTCATTATTTTGTTTTTTTGGTGCACAAAAAGTATTCTTGCGCTTCATAACCTTAAGGTTGAACCACTGTAGTCACATGAACTGTTTTAAATATGTCTTTAGTAGCTTTCTGGGCATTAAAAGTGTTAATTATCTTGCTGTCAATGGAGGCCTCACTGATTTTTTTTATCAAAAATATCTTAATTTGCGTTCCGAAGATGAACGAAGGTCTTACGGGTGTGGAACGACATGAGGGTGAGTAATTAATGACAGAGTTTTCATTTTTGGGTGAACTAACCCTTTAAACATTAACCAGAGATAGAAATATACTGGCCTTGTCTGCGCAAAACTAATTAAACATTTTACACTATACCTTTCAAAAGTTTGGGGCAAGCAAGATTTTTTAATGTTTTTAAAATAAGTCTCTTATGCTCACCAAGGCAGCATTTATTTGATCATAAAAACATTAAAAACAGTGAATATAAATATGAAATATTATTGCAATTTAAAATAAATAACTGTTTTCTATTACTTTATTCCTGTGATGGTAAAGCTACATTTCCAGCATCATCACTTCAGTCTTCAGTGTCACATGATCCTTCAGAAATCATTCTAATATGCTGATTTAATCCTCAAGAAACATTTTTTTTTTTTTTATTATCAGTGTTGACAGTTGCACTTCTTAATATTTTTGTGTAAATCATGATACATTTTTCTACAATTCTTTGATGAATGGAAAGTTCAAAATAACAGTGTTTATTTGAAATAGAAATCTAATAATGCATTAAGTAATAAATTCAATTTTGATTAACTTAATGAGTCCTTTTTGAATAAAAGTATTCATTTCTTTAAAAACGTACTGAACTCACACTTTTGAACAGTAGTTTGAACTCCTGTGTAAAGCTGGTAAATAGAGCAAACTCCACCTACAGGTACTATATTTGTTGTGCAGAAGTTCATCCACCAAAAAAATAACAAACCAAAAAAAGAAGTCCACCTCAAAAAGGAAAATTTTATAGATAATACACAAAACTTCCTCAAAACAAGAACTTTAATACCACTTTTATGACCACTTCAACTTAATAATTCATCCAAGCACTCCAGAACTCTTGCCCCATAGACTTTCATTGTAAATAAGTTACTGTAAAAGCAATTATTTGTGTGTGTATTTAAAAACTGATGGAGTCAAAATTATTTTCTCCAGAGTCCAGAATGTTATTTTAATGAAGGTTCTTGCTTTCCTGCCTCTTAGAAATCATGAAACAAATCAGCCGCATCTTTCCATTGATGTCACTGCAGCAGATGACCAATCAAAAGACTCCGGTGAGGAGAAGGAAGAGGCAGGTGAATACATTCTTGACATTTTCTAAAAACTTAGCAATGTTCACTGCCTATTCATCATCTTTGAATGGCGGTGTCTGATTTGGTAAAATCTCATCTGGCAGGTGAGGGACAGCAGGAGTCGACACACTCGGATCGGGTCAGCAGGACCAGGAGTGATGTCGGTGGGAGGAGAATCAGTGGACGACGCCTTGGCATCAGGAGAGTCAAGAGACACCGATGCTCCTTCAACGGACACTTTTATAACCACAAGGCAAGCGTCATGTTTCGTTAACTGGTATACATGTTATTAAATTCTTGCTCACTCTTGCTCACAAGTGATTGTTTCAAACAGACAGCGGTTTTTACGCCAGCGTTCGGCTCTGTGACCAATGTCCGCATCAACAGCTGTATGACGACGACGCAAGTGATGCGGGTGTTACTGAACAAGTTCAAGATTGAGAACTGCCCGGATGAGTTCAGCCTCTATCTTGTCCACACCAGTGGTGGTACGTCCTAACTGAATTCACATGTGTCATTTTCTTCTTTTCTTTGTGCCTGAGTTCATATTCCTCTCCCTGCATCCAGAGAGACATCAGCTGAAGCCTAATGACCATCCTTTGGTGGTCAGAGTTTTGAAAGGACCTTGTGAACAGGTCAGCAAAATGTTCCTAATGGAGACGGACCAAATTGAAGAGGTCACCTATGACGTAAGAGACCAAATTTCATCTGTCTGTCTAATTAAACCATTTGTCCTATAGAGTCACGGGATATGGAGGGCCAGATTACTTAAAATTAAATAATTCAACAAATATTTAAATAGATTATTAAATACATAATTAAACTGAAAATACATATAAAAATCATAATAACAATAATTTTAAATCACCAAACAAATTATTAATTATTTTGCATTCATTTTTATCATTATCTTTGATTTAAAGGGTGTGACTTGTTTACAAAGCGTTCATCACCGAAATTCCGGTTTTGTACCAAATTTCGACCCCCTGCCAGATTATTACCCCCCCTAGTATTGGTAGGTTTAGGAGTAAGTGTGGGGGAGGGGTTAGGATTAGGGGTTGGGTTAAGATTAGGCAATCAGGTAGCGATTTCGACAAGGTGGTAGTATTTTGGCAGGGGGTCAAAATTCGGCACAACACCGGAAACAAACAATCATACGTGCACAACTCCGTTGCTGCCCCGGAAAAACAAACTGCATCCACTGTTCCCTTAACGCTGGGTTCCCTTTCGTGGGAACTATCGACGCTACGTCAATGACGTGATGGGTTCCCATCACCTCATTGATGTAGCGTCTCGTTCCCTTACTCAGGGAACAAGGGTTACATCAGTAACCCGAGACATTTTTTGGGAAGCTGAAAAAGGTTCTTTCCCTCAAAACCAAAAACACACTTCTTTGGTGACATTGTTGAAAAATCTCTCGGCTTCCGCAGCCCGAACTAAGCACTTTGATGGGTGTGCTCTTGCTCTCACGGGATTCCCCCGAGGGGAAGTGCTTAGGAAAGTTTGCGAGTGTGTGTCTAAAATTGGAGTGGAATGTAGCCAAGGAATGTATTTGGCACAAAAATACTCCATCATACATCCAACTCGTGTTTTGAAACTTTGGCCATGTTTAGCATAAGAATGCAACTTTTTAACAGTGTAAATAATTCAGAATGCATGAAATAGCATTAGACCTCCCTTTTAAATATTTAAATAAATTGTTAAATACATAATTAAATTGATAATAAATATAAAATCATAATAATATTAATTTTTAAATCACCAAACAAATTATTAATTCATTTTAATGTTATTTTGCATTCATTTTTACCATTATCTTTGAATTAAACTTTTTTTTTTTTTGGAAAAGATTATAATAAACATGAAAAAATGAACACAAACTAATGCTAAAATTAAATACAACACACATTTATTAATTTGTTGATTTAATAATTAAATAATTAATTAAATTGTTTTTATGTTTTATATATTGTTTTATATATTGTTATATATTTTATTAACTATGTATTTATGTATTTATTTAATGCTTTAATTTTGAGTAATTTTATTTATTTAAAATTTTATGTAAGAAATATCTATACATTGTCCATACTGATCAATTAATAGATATTTTAGATAGATAATAGATATAATTAGAGATATTTTCACATTTTTCACATTGGTTATGGACGGTCATGCACATTGCATTGTGGGATTCACTATTCTACACAATGTGTCTGGTTGTATACTGCACATTTTGGCTAATGTAGCAGGTCATAAAATTTGCATACTGAATTCTTACTGTTTATTGCAGAAATTGTACAAGTTTGCATATGTTGTTGTAATACTTAATTTTGTCCTCAAGGTGGCACAATACATCAAGTTTGAGCTTCCTGTTTTACAAAGCTTCATTGCTAAACTGCAAGAGGAAGAAGAAAGAGAGATGCAGAAGCTGAAGAAGAGGTAAAGTCATACATAACATGAATTTTGGAGTCATTTGAAATCTCATTTCCTTTCTGTGTCCTTATTTCCTGTTATTTCAGATACGCTGATATGCACCGTATCATCAAGAGATACATGAAGTCTTTATCTGATAAAACTACTTGATTTAAAACACCAACAGCAACAAAACGGTGCTCTCTCAGGAACAGGAACATATAATAAGTTAATTTGGCTTTAAATGGGCCTGTTATTGTGTTCATGTATTATATAATATCATAATACAGCAAAAATCCAAAGGTACCATGGCTTTCTCTAAGTAAGCTTTATTGGATAAACAGCAGACTGTTCCTTGGCCTTCTTTTTCCACAAAAGAAAGCAAATGGGTCAATGTTCGACTTTTTCTAATGCACAATTGTAATGAGCCATAAGAGTGTTTATTTTTGAGCCAAACTGTGTGAATAAATAGACCATGTGAAATGAAGAGACATAATTTGTAAATCTAATCTATTTGCCTTATTTTATTGCAGACTATTTGTAATATTTGTTGGTATTAAAAATATTTAATGTCTTTAATTTTTTAAGCATTTTACAAGTGTATATGCACAGATGTTTGCCTTTCATAATAATAAAAGAACATTATAAAAATTACTGTTTTTTGTGTGTGAACTAGCATGCACATTTACCTCAGTGAAAGATCTAATAACATTTTATTGATCCCTGTAGTTGTCTGTGGTATTATACTATACTAGTTAATATTTTTGATATTTTTTAGCATTTTAATGAGTCTCATGGGACTAAAGCAGTAGAGATGAAAATAACAGTCCATTCACCACGGGTACGTCTTACGGCCACACTACATTAACCATTGCTCCACATTAGGCATGATATTTCAACAAAAGGGTAATTAAAAAAAAACTAATTTTTCCATGTGGAATAAACGCCTCTCCTAATATATTTTATTAGTTTCTTTAATTCTCCTTGAGCACTGATCCCTCACTATTACAACTGAGATATGAGAACTTAATGGTCAGAGATAATAGACACAAGGGGGAAATAGAGTGTGGAAGCAACGGGATGTAAATCTTAATACAAATTGCTTTAAAATGAGTAAAACCAGACCAGTACCAAGCTGTAATTCATCCTCTGTTGAGCCTTTGTTCTCAAGTGGGTGGGGCCATTGAGCATCCCTGATTGGTAATTCGCTCCTGTTGAGTGAGTGACAGTTTCATAACGTGGTTGTTTACAACACAGAGCAGCTTCTCACAGTAAGGTTGAGCAGTTCAAGCAGTGAACAGAAGCCACTGATCAGCACTATCACCCGGTAAGATGCTTCTGTTTCTAGCAACAGATGGGACTTGTAAAATGAGATTTGTAAAATAACGAAGAGGATAAATGTTTTTATAGATGAATACTGAGGTAACACATTTAATATGTCTAATGTAATGTATCCTAAAGATTTTCATTGGTTTATGTAATTATTTTCATTTATTCCAATTGTTATTTTTTTTAATATTACAGTAACAGTTTGAAATAACCATTGTGACATCAATGACATTAACATCGATGTCTATGTAATGCAATATATATATATAATTATGGCATGACAAGTGGGTCAGTGTATGTCAGCAAATGCAGATCAATGCACTCATTCTAAGTGAGCTTGACAATTGATACACCAGTCAGGGCATTTGCTTGTTGTCAGTGGTCAGCACTTGTTTTTGGATGTGCGATGGTGCGTATAATTAGATTCAGATGACTTGTGCCGCTCGCCGCACTGTAATTGTCTAATACTGACCAAGAATGTTTCTTTTTAGAATAATTCTGTTTAATGAAAGAATAATAAATCAATTGAAATAAACATTCAATTGGAATAATACAAAATGCAAATAACATATTTAATATGTAATTAATAAAAAAGTAAATAATAAAAACATAACATTTTAAAATAAACAGTAAATATTAATAAAGCCATGTCTATTATTTTAAGGAATCTCTTTCTACTTCCAAATTTCATGTTTAATTCAATGTGCTTGTGTTTTCTTTGTATTTATTTGTGAAAATTGTTTCTACACCATTTTTTGTTTTTACACTGGTTGAATGTAGAACCCAAAATTGTGTGAACAAATTTGACTATGAAATTAAGAGAAATAATTTGTAAATCTATTGTATTTGCCTTATTTTATTGCAGACTATTTGTAATAATGTTTATTAGTATTAAAATATTTAATATCTTGGTAACACTACAACATCTCATTTGTTAACATTAACATACAGTATTAACTAACATGAACTAACAATGAGCAATACATTCTTAACCGTATTTATTCATGGAAAAGACATACGTTGAGTTTCAAACTCCATTGCTTCCTCCTTCTTATATAAATCTCATTTGTTTAAAAGACCTCCGGAAAACAGGCGAATCTCAACATAACACAGACTGTTACGTAACAGTCGGGATCATTAATATGTATGACCCCAATATTTGCATATGCCTGCTCATGTTCAAGGCATTAGACAAGGGCAGGACAATCTGGATGTGCACAGCAGAATCATTAGGTAAGCAAGCAAGGACAATAGCGAAAAATGGCAGATGGAACGATAATAACTGACATGATCCATGATATCATGATATTTTTAGTGATATTTGATAATTGTCTTTCTAAATGTTTCGTTAGCATGTTGCTAATGTACTGTTAAATGTGGTTAAAGTTACCATCGTTTATTACTGTATTCGCGGAGACAAGAGCCATCGCTAATTTCATTTTTAAACACTTGCAGTCTGAATAATACATAAACATAAATTCATTCTTTGTAAATCTCTCCAACAGTGTAGCATTAGCCCGTTAGCCACAGAGCATATAGCCTCAAACTCATTCAGAATCAAATGTAAACATCCAAATAAATACTATACTCACAGGAATCGATGCATGCATGCAGCATGAATGACGAACAACTTGTAAAGATCCATTTGAGGGTTATATTAGCTGTGTAAACTTTGTTTATACACTGTATAACTGCACTTATAGTCAAGAGCTCGGGAGGGCAGGGAGCGAGAGATTTAAAGGGGCCGCGCAGCCTGAATCGGTGCATAGTTAATGATGTCCCAAAATAGGCAGTTAAAAAAATTAATTACAAAAAAAATCTATGGGGTATTTTGAGCTGAAACTTCACAGACACATTCAGGGGACACCTTAGACTTATATTACATCTTTTGAAAAGATGTTCTACGGCACCTTTAATGTATTAGTAAATGTTGAGATTAACATGAACTAAGATTAATAAATGCAATAGGAGTATTTTTCATTGTTAGTTCATGTTAACTAATGAAGTTAACTAATGTATTATTTGTTTCGTTTTTATTTAAAATTAACCCAATTTAAATAATGAGTCGATACATCAATTCTTCTTTCAAAATGTGTTTTTTGTCTTACCCCGATTCACTATGGTAAGCCTATTATAAGTGTTTATAATTTAGACCTGAAATAAAAAGTTGCTCGGCTTAGGAGGTGTGCATGGTGTGGGAGCGGCATAGGTTAGTTGTCACATTGAGAAAAGTTAAAGGAATTAGCCCAAGCTTTACTCACCCTCAAGCCATCCTAGGCGTATATGACTTTCTTCTTTCTGATGAACATAATCGCAGAAATATTAATAAATATCCTGACACATCCAAGCTTTATAATGGCAGTGATAGGGTTCAATGAGTATGAGCTGAAGAAAGTGTTTCCATCCACATCCACCCATCATAAATATGTGCTCCACATGGCTCCGGAGGGTTAATAAAGACCTTCTGAAGTGAAACGATACATTTGTGTAACAAAATATCCATATTTAACAAGTTATGAAGTGAAATATCTCGCTTCCGCATGAGCCGCCTTCCATATTCAACGTACGCAGAAAGCATAAAACTCTTGCAGTTCATAAAGCTTACGCTACGTCCTATGCCTTCTCTATTCAACTTACGGAAAAAGTGCAACTGACGTGACGCCAGTTTACACTTTCTTCGTAATTTCAGAAGGCGGCTTGTACGGAAGTGAGAAAGAAAGTCATAGGCACAGCCGACTGTGGCGTCACGTGCATACACTCTATTGGGAAGGGTCATGTTCATCTGCACAACATTCTTCTGCAAAATGCATGCAGTTTTGTTTTTAATTGCTAGAGGGCCAAAAGTTGCATATAGTGTACCTTTAACAAATGAAACCTTATTGTAAAGCGTTACCAAATCATTTATTTGTGAAGTATTTTCTGACATAGACATTTTGCCCTTAATAATAAAAATAATAAAAAAAAACCTTAAGAAACAATTATTTAAATAAATAGAAAAATAGGTAGGCTAAATGGAATAACAGGTACTATAACTTTTAAATTGATGCAATATTATTATAGGAACCTTTATAAAAATATGTAACAAGATATAATTCATTTCCATTGTCTTTTGAAGGGTCATCTAATCATGATGGGTAATCAGAAGCTCCTGATCGTGTGGTTGTGGATGTTACTGGTGGCGTCGTTTTATCCTTGGGCCCACTGCAAACGTGGAGGGGGTTTTGGTAGCAGGAGCAAAGGAGTGGGTCTGCCAGCCAGAGCGCCTCCTTCCCAGAGCAAAGGATCATCCAGGCAGGGTCTGAAAGTGGCAGGTGCTGCAGCCGCGGGGGCTCTCGGAGGAGCAGCTATCGGTTATGGGCTGGGCTCTCTGGGCAGACCAAAGTACGGCTACGACGGCCGCTCTGAAGACGACAGGCGCTATTACCCCGATGGACCTGGATACCACAATCGCTCAGATTGGCAGTATCGCTCAGGCAGGAGCACAGGCAGCTCAGAGCATGTGACCAGCATCTTCCTAACACTTGGAATAGTGGCGCACATCTTTATGTGGGGATGAATTATTACAGTGTTTAAGGCATTTGTCTCACTAAGAGACAATTTCATAGTGCAAAATGGTTTAATTTTAAACAGAGGATGCAATCATTTTCTTTGATAAAGTGAAACTTTTTTTTTACCAGCAACATACTTAGAGGAATATGAAATGTGAGACAATATATATGAGATATATATATATATATATATATATATATATATATATATATATATATATATATATATATATATATACACCAAGTCAAGGTAAGGTAAATTGATAGGTTGAGTTAATTCAAATGTTTACCTATTAAACATAGGCTATATCCAAATGTTTTAGCAGTTGGTGTGATTAATGATAAATTATATTTAACTGATGTTGTGTTGCTAATGCCTGAAAGTACTGTAATCATATAAGGATTTTAATTTATGATTTTATTTATTTTGGTGCTCATAGCCTATTGCTATTAAAGGGTTAGTTCACCCAAAAATGAAAATTCTGTCATTAATTAGCTTTCTGTCTCTTCATTGACAGCGATGCAACTACCAACTTTGAAGGCCCAGAAAGATAAAGACATCATTAAAGCAAGGCTGTAACCATGTCTTGAACACTGTGGGGACCATTTTTTTTATAAAGCATAAATAAATTGAACAGTGAAGGAAATTCTAGGTCTAATTCTAGTTGGGAATTGATCGTTTTGAACTATTTGCATATAATAATATGATTAAATTAACTTAGTTTTAATTATTTATTTATTAAAGTAATCCATGAGACTCTAGTGGTTTAACCTCAATTTTATGAAATGACGTGAGTACTTTGTTTGTGAAAAAAAAAAAAAAAAAAAAAAAAACATAATGTACAACTTTACAAAATATTAATCTCCAACGCGCGTTCACAAGAGCACCACAACGCATGCATGTTGTGTTGACGCGGGAGCAGACGCTGTTGCATGAACGCGTCGGAAATTTATTTTTTCTAAATAAAATGGTAAGTTATGTTTGTTTGCGCTTAATGAAACTAAGATTAAACCACTGGAGTCATGGATTACTGATGTCTCTCCTACTTTTCTCAGGCTTGTAGTTGTGTAGACTGTCAATGGACAGAAAGCTCTCAGATTTCATCGAAAAGATCTTCTTTTGTGTTCCGAAGACGATCGAAAGTCTTACAGGTTTGGAACGACATGAGGGTGAGTAATCAATGACATAATTATCATTTTTGGTTAAACTAACCCTTTAAAACTGAAATCGCTTTAAGGGCTAATATTTAAGTGCATTCTCTCATAAGTGTGAAATCATTTAATGCAAACTTTGTCAGCTAAAGTGTCATGTGATGGACATAAGAAAAAATAACAAGCTTTGCTGTTCCTCTCATTCCAGTGATGTCAGATACTCTTCTGTCAGTTTCAGGGTTTGATGTGTATTTTGGCAGGTCTTTTAAACCATGTCACTGTTTGGTCCTTGTGCTCTTTTTGCAGTTGAAATGAATAAATAATTGAGTCTGCTTATTCCCATCCACTTTGTTTGCTTTCTCCTAATCATGATGTTTGTTCTCTGAATGGCCTGGTCTCCTAGCAACATGCCATATGTGAAGGCCACAGTCTGCCCTGTGATGTTACCATGGAAATGGTCTTCATTTTGCTCCAATGGCTTTTAAACAAACCAGCCATTGTTTGATCTATAAAATATTGAAAACATGAATATTTGTTCTCATACTGTAGTTCAATTTACACCGAATGCTCTTGAGGGAAAGAACATTTAGAGAGAATTAATAAAAGATGTGAACTGTAATAATTACTAGGCTACTACTATTAAATAATCAAGACAAAATAATCAGTTTGCATTTTATTTTAAAAAATAGAGGAAATATGGTTAATAAATAAAGAGATCTATAACATTAAATTCCTATAAATAAATAGATTTGATTTTGCCCGGCAACTCAGTCTGGAAACCCGTACATTCATTTCTACTGCTTCTGTTACACTTTTGCGGGAACCAATCACAGACTGGCTTATCCACCTTGCTCGCTATTGGCGGGTAGCCTATAACACGATGACGATAGAGAAGCGACGGCAAGCACGACCGTCAATCCAATTCCTTTTAACCTCTCGACGATGCTGAATGACTTCTTTAGTTTAGCAAACAATTTGCTCGAGGGGGTGTAAATACCACTCACTTTCATGTTTTTTTTTTTGCACAACCTGCAAAAATCGCTCGATGCCATTGCCGCTTCTGCAAACCGTTGATCAATGCTACAAACCAATACAAACTAAACCTGTCTGGAGTTTTCGCATCGCTCTGCAAAGTACGTCACCCGGATCGTTGATCTGATTGGTTGAAGGACTATCCAATTGCGTGAATAATGCTCGTTGATCACGCCTCTTGTGCAGTAGAAAGTATAGCAAACTCCCCAGACCAATGTTCAATTTTAAATTGAGCTTGGTCTGGTGATAGTCAGACAAATAAATAAATGCATCAGTTAACATTTTATCAAATTTCAGGTTTATTTTCCAGGAATAATAATAATAATAGTATATTATTATTATAGTATATTATACACTGATTTTATAACAAAATTCATTCATAAAATGAATATGACCAATATACATTATATTTTTCTGATACTATACATTTAAATAGGCAGTGGGGGGAGAGGAGTCATGTCAGATTTTGAGCAGAAAAGAGAAACTTTCAGTCAAAACATTATACACAACATTTAAAATTTAACTTCATCTTTGGATTCCTATGGAGAGTGGAAAGGAAGGGTAAGTTAAGGGAAGGGAAAGCTAAGTTCCTCTAAAAAGCATAAAGGAAGTAGTGAGAAACAGAAGAACCCCAGAGACACTGTGTCCATTACCGAAATTTTTTTCTTTCTGCTTCTCCGGGAAGCTCTCAGAGTAAACCAAGTACTGCTCAACACACTTACGAGTTTTCATCTGCTCAATAAGTGCTGGATAGCCGATCTCTATGATACTCACTGTGTCATCATCCTCATCATTATGAATCCCAGCATTCTTTGGATAATCTATAACAGTTGTAGGGGATGCAGTGTCATTCTTCTCTAGTTCACCTTTCTCTAAGTAGTCTTCATTCATACTTAGATAATCAGTCAGTGGCTCATCTCTTTGAATGTTGTTGCGGACTGCAGAATCTTTCATGTTTTGCTCTTTTAAAACATCACTTTGCTTCATGCATATGTTCATGAATTGGTCATATGACTGAGCCTGGGGTGGCAGCTTTGATGTGTAGCTGGGTCCTCTTTTGTTATTTCCTCCTTTAGAATGAGTACCATGATGTTGGTACATATAGTTATTGTAGTGGCGTTCCTCCTGGGGGCTACGGAATTGGAAGTTAGGGCGTGGAAAGTTTCCGATTCCATAGCCTACAGCCGTTCCTGCCATTGCCCCAACACCTGCAGCTAGCATTGCCTTTTTTGCAAAACCTTTGGATTGTACAGAAGGACCATAGCCCATGCCTCTCACTGTTTGGGAGAAAGGGGAACCCCCCATGCCAAACCCACCACCTCCAAACGAGCCTCCATAACGTGGACTGAGAATCTTATTGTTGGGGTTCCAGTTGGGATATCCCCCTCCAATGGAAGGATGTCCTCCTGGGTATCCTCCAGGTTGCCCTGCAGTTCTCACTGGGTAAAATCCAGGATTCTGGTTGGGATACCCTCCTGGATTGGAGCCGCCTCTACCAGGATATTGGTTAGGGTAGCCTGGGTTACTTCCAGCACCAGGATGGGAGGGTTGTCTGGGGTAGTTAGGTTGGGTCTTGGTCCCCTGTGATGGCTTATCGGATGGCTTCTTGGAAGGGGTGCTCTTGCCCCCAAACCCTTTCTTTCCGCCTGATGAATTGTGTAGCACTGCCAACAGAACCAAAATGAGCAGAACAAGCTTGCAAAACAGCCCCATTTTGACCCTAACAAATGAAGACACATTGAGTTAGCATTAACTTGATAAACACCACACAATTCAGAGTTTAAGACAAAAGAAATAAGCTTACTGAAATGCAAAAGTAATTTTACATATTACAAGACAATAATGGACAAAGAGATGCACTTTAGACATGTTTAGCTGCATTAATTAGGGATCCATCATATTGTTTGGAAAAGAAACAGTCATTAAAATGCAGTCAGTGTTTATCACAGCTCTGGAGGATGCTTTTAGTATTCAGGGATTGCATAAAACAGTAATGGACAGGAAAGCATTCATATAGAGTAATCCATTTCAACTCATCCATTTGGTGTCCATAATACACTTTAGGGAGATGTAACACATGAAAGTGATATTGAGATGTAAAATACTTTAAAAGCCCTAATGTAGGCATCCCCTTAAAGGGTTAGTCAGTCATTTATTACTCATCCTCATTTCGTTCCACATCTGCAAGACCTTCGTTTTTGGTGAACTAACCCTTTAAGATATTATCAACGCTTTTTTCCCTCAGGTATTCCACTGAGAACAAACCAACTTAATATAAAATGACTGATGCTGTTGGAGATTATTGTTTAAAAAAATGTTTATGCTGAACTCAAGATTCCTCATAGGCGGTACAGCTATAATCTGTTTTAATGGGCAACAATAACAAATCAATATTGCTAAATGAATAAGCATTACATGTTTGCAACACTCTGGTTTTAAGTACTTTTGTTCTTAACACTCTTAAGCCTTTTTCTAGCATTTTTTTAAGATGAAGACTTTTGTTTGAGATGAATGTGTAATATTTTGGTTCTGCAGTATATATTTTAAGTAGTCTTTTTTTTTAAGACCATATAACAGCATTCATAATAGTTGAAGCTGTGCTTCAAGTTAATTGCAACACATGACAAATCATTAAAACTTTAACAAACTAATTTATTGTTCAATTTTTTTAAGTACTTTTTGTTAGTATTTAGGATAAGGCAATCTGCATTATGTATTTAAAAATCAAGATTAATTAGATTAACTACATTTTTATATATTAAAATAAAATTTGCATTTTCAGTATAAATGACCTTAATACTATGTGCCCATTTGTTACAATAAATTAAAACGTCACATTACAAGTTTTCATAAGTCCAGATATTTAGTAATGTTAAAGCATTTCTCTTACCATAAAGAGGTTAAAAACGTATATCCAGCAGCCCTCTCTGCTCAATAGAAATGTTGGCTCCAGTCGAGACAGATATTGGTCTGGGGTGTAGCTTCATGTAATAATGTTCTCTAATGCCTTACAGACAGACCCAGGCTGGTGTGATGTTTTTGTGTGCATGAGGATGACTATTCAAAAGCTTCAAACACACCCACCAGCAGATATAATCTGAATAGACT
Organism: Megalobrama amblycephala; assembly: GCF_018812025.1. Lineage (NCBI taxonomy): Eukaryota > Metazoa > Chordata > Actinopteri > Cypriniformes > Xenocyprididae > Megalobrama > Megalobrama amblycephala. The sequence continues at coordinate 42,944,084 of NC_063045.1, read as the reverse complement.
CTTTGTCTAAAATAGTTTGAAAGTTTATTTACACATTCATTTTCATCTTCAGGCTATAAAATACACTTACAGAGGAATTATGTCTAAGCAGATATTATAAGATTAAATTTTCATATTTACAAAAATACATAAACAAACTTCTGCAACGAAACCCAAATGTCAATCTATACTGTATACGGTTGTCATGTTTACTCCAGTGATTTTTTTGTTTATCAAAGTCAATTTCTGATTAATTTATTGAACAAAATTTGATAGTGGAGCATGTTGTCACACTAAATGAAACAAGTTGTCACAATGGGACAATTTTGAAAAATCAAAAAAAATTACGTAAATTTATCTATATTTGAAAACTAATTGTATCTTCCCTGTATGACATCTAGCCCCATACAAACACACATACTTCCACTACTGTTCAAAAGTTTGAGATCAGTAAGATGTTTTAATGCTTTTGAAAGTCTTATGCTCACCAAAGCTGCATTTATTTGATCAAAATACAGGAAAAACAGTAATACCGTGAAATATTATTACACTTTAAAGTCAGCATGTAATAGAAATTCTATTTTCTAAATGCATGTTATTGTTTACTGTGAACAATTCCCTGCATATGTTTAACATTTTTTTACCTCGTAATTCTTAATCAAAATGTCATAAATCAATCTTCAAGTTAAAAACAGCAGACTTATCATTGGTGATGTATGTTGGACTTCTCCAACCATTTAGTCTGCTTAAACCCCGGCCCTTTCTTTAATAAATTACTAAAAGCTCGCATTCAGATCTGCCTCTGTCCAGTCAACAACCGATGCATAGAACCAACCAAGTCCTGCCGTGCATTTCTTTCTTTTTTGATAATCCATTTCACTCTGATGTATGTCACAATTTTAATACATTTTAAAATGTAATTTATTCCTGTGATGGAAAAGCTAATTTTTCAGCATCATTACTCCAATCACATTATCCTTCAGAAATCATTCTAATATGCTGATTTGATGCTCAAGAAACATTTCTTATTATTATGAATGTTGAAAGCAGTAGTGCTACTTAATATTTTTGTGGAAAATGTGATACTTTTTGAGAAAAAAATCTTACGCCAAACTTTTGAACATTAGTGTACATACAGTATACTGTATATAAAAACATTGGGGTTTAGTGTATTTCTTCACTTTGTCAGGAAAAGCTTAGATTATGGAAGAACTTTGGACGGCGAGCTGCATGTCGGTTTTCCGGCTCACTGCCTCGTCTCCTGGTTCCTTCTTTTTCTCTACGTCTGCGAGCTAGATCTTCCTCTAACACCTAAACATATGCATACAACAGTATCACGTATTTGCCCAATCAAGAAACTTTAAACCTCAAATTATACTCTTTCATCTGATACCTCTTTTCTGCATGCAAGCTTATCTCTCCATTCGTTGAGCTCCAGGGTGTGCTCGTCCTCCAGGGCTTTGATCTTTTTCTTCTCCATGTCCACAAGAACCTGGAGCTTCTCATTCTAAAATCCAAACACAAAGACACTGAGAATCACCTTCCCTCAATATGAAAACACTGCAAGGCTATAGACAAGCTGTCATACCTGAAGCTGCTGTAGTTCAACTGTATTGGCTTCACATTGTTCCTGCACCGCTTTTAATTGGTTCTCATGACTTTCTTGAAGACTCTGTCTCTCTTGCTTCTGTCTGGCTTCCTCTTCTGACAAAAACTGAGGACGTAAGAGCAGAGAGGACAAACTTTATCAATTGCAACTGTTTTGTTTTAAGGTCAGCACACACCAAGCCGACGTCAAAAAACTAGCGGCGACGAAAGCAGACTTTGTTGTCAGCTGCGTCTCGGCCAAAAAGCTGCGCTTAAACACACTTAAAAGGACTAAAAGGTGAATGTCAACTAGCATGTGCTTTCTGCGCCTGCGTGAAAGTAAATATCTGTCCATTTCAGCAGATATACAGTACAGTCCAAAAGTTTGGAACCACTAAGATTTTTAATGTTTTTAAAAGAAGTTTCGTCTGCTCACCAAGGCTACATTTATTTAATTAAAAATACAGTAAAAAACAGTAATATTGTGAAATATTATTACAATTTAAAATAACTGTTTTCTATTTGAATATATTTCACAAAGTAATTTATTCCTGTGATGGCAAAGCTGAATTTTCAGCATCGTTACTCCAGTCTTCAGTGTCACATGATCCTTCAGAAATCATTCTAATATGCTGATCTGCTGCTCAAGAAACATTTAATGTGTACAATTGTACAAAATATTTGTGTACAATATTTTTTTTCAGGATTATTTGATGAATAGAAAGTTCAAAAGAACAGCATTTATCTGAAATACAAAGCTTCTGTAGCATTATACACTACCGTTCAAAAGTTTGGGGTCAGTAAGAATTTTTATTTTTATTTTTTTGAAAAGAAATGAAAGAAATGAATACTTTTATTCAGCAAGGATGCATTAAATCAATCAAAAGTGGCAGTAAAGACATTTATAATGTTACAAAAGATTAGATTTCAGATAAACACTGTTCTTTTGAACTTTCTATTCATCAAATAATCCTGAAAAAAAATATTGTACACAAATATTTTGTACAATTGTACACATTAAATGTTTCTTGAGCTGCAGATCAGCATATTAGAATGATTTCTGAAGGATCATGTGACACTGGAGTAACAATGCTGAAAATTCAGCTTTGCCATCACAGGAATAAATTACTTTGTGAAATATATTCAAATAGAAAACAGTTATTTTAAATTGTAATAATATTTCACAATATTACTGTTTTTTACTGTATTTTTAATTAAATAAATGTAGCCTTGGTGAGCAGACGAAACTTCTTTTAAAAACATTAAAAATCTTGGTGGTTCCAAACTTTTGGACTGTACTGTATATAATATTTTCATCATTGAAAAAGTAAAACCGAAACTAGAACTGCAGATATACAAAATGTAAAGAAAGCAGCGCTGTCTTACCATTTCGAATATCAATCATACTAATTACTTTTTCATTCCAGTCAGCTCACATTATTATGAAAATATCTGTGTATTCGAATGCTCAGATAAGATGACATAAATTATAACAGCCTTGCTTTCATCACTATCACTTGTATAACACGTTCACTAAGTTGAACAGCCAATCAGAGTTCTCTCGCTCACCGACGGCCTGATGCCGATTCAACATGATGAATCAGCCCAAAAATCCCAGACGGTGTCCAACTAGAGTCAACAGTTCAGAACACACTGGAAAAACTGAGCCAACTGACACTCAAAAACGGCCTGACATTGCCCAGCCGTCTGCTTGGTTTGTCCCAGCCCTTAGGGTGTTTTCAGACCTATAGATGGTTTGCTTTTTTCTGAAACAGGGATTACAATTTTCACAATGTAGCTATTTCTTCTTGGTTTGGTTCGCTTTCACAAGGCAACATTTCTAAACAAAACAAAAGTTGTTCATACAAATCATGTGCGAGTAAACCGTCCTCTCACTGGTCAGAGTGCACCGTTTATGTTTCGGGATTCCACTCAGCGGTTCTCGGTTCTCTGGCGGTTATCTATTAGGATGAATAGACAACAGCTCCGCAGGCTTAAGCTGTCGTTATATTACTTTATCATTTTGAGCAGGAATCAAGGCTTCATCGGGAGAACATTCTTACCATGTACCTATTTCGGAGAAGAGCAATTAGGTGGCATTTTAAAATGAAAAGGCATGCTTCGTCTGTGCTCTAGGTTAAACCACGATTCATTTTGAGAGGCATTAGCAAAACAAACACTGCTGCTTTTTATGCAACGTATGTAATTACCCATCATACAGTGTGATGCAGCCTGGTTTATCGGCCCCTTGGGTCGGATTGCTTTCTCACCACAAAAGCTTTGCCATGTTCATATATGTCTAAATGAACTGAACTAAGGGAGAAAATGTGCCAACTTCCAAAACAAAAGCTCCAAGCGAGCCAGGTTTGAAAACAGCCTTGTTCAAAGTGTAAGTTTACATTACTACATAATGTTTCAACACTCATAGGCTTATGAATCCAAACCTGTGTGAGACGTTGCCGGTGCTCAGGGCCGTTCAGACCTTGCTTCCTGAGCTCCATTTTGAACTGACTCAAACGGGACTTTGCTTCAGCTTTTTGGGCCTTCTGGAAGGATGCTCTTTCCTGGGCCTGCAATGACTTCTGCTCCTCTAGAAGAGCCTGCTGGAACCGAGATGCTCTCTCCTTATCCTGCCATAAGAGAAAACAGAGGTGAAAAAGACTGGTCAGGATAAAGTACAGAAAAACAGAGGATATAAATACAAGTCAGGATGCAAAATGCTTTTGGAGGTTACCACATAAATTTACCTTGTTGTGTCTCTTTGTCAGCTGCTGTCTCTGTAGGGAGTACTGCTCCTTCACCTGCTGTTTGAATAGGTGGTACTTCTCCTGTAGATGGCGCTGTTCTAACTCCCAAATTACTGCCTCGCGAGCTTGAGAAGGAAACAGTGTCACATACTACCAAATCTTCTCCTATATAAACTATGTATACAATGCACACTACTTATTATTACTGTGCACAGTACACGCAAACTTACTGCACAGCTGAATGATGAGCAGCATACTTATGGAGGACTTGGAGTACCACATTGTAATGAATCAATTATGATTTTTTTTTTTATGTAAATAAATCAGTAGACATCTTTTTAATGGTAAAAATCAAACAATTATATTTTCCAGTTATTACAGCAAACTAACTTCAAAATGTAGTTGAATAAAGACCCGTTCACATGACATCACCGTTTTCACAAATTTGTGTTTTTGTAGTTTACACAGAGACAATAACAGCAGTGTTGCCAATTGCTTTCAGCTAAAAGTAGCTAAAACTGGTCGCTAAATGTCGCTAGATGACACCATACTAGCGAGTCCACTGATCTATATTAATATAGACCAGATATTATATTAATAATATATTAATATAGATCAGAGGGCGAGTCACGGAATCTAGATAAGATTTGTCCAAGAAGTTGCTAGATTTGTCGCTAGGCTTCTGAAAAAAGTCTCAAAAGGGGCAGGGAAGTCGCTAAATCTAGCAACAAAATCTCTACATTGGCAGCACTGAATAACAGTATCATTTTCAAAAACTTGCACTTTGAAACCGTTTTTAAAAGTTTACGTTTTTTAGGCAGCCAAAACACCACTGTCGTGTAAATGAATGGCCAAAACACATACAAAGTTTTCTGTTTTTAGTTGAAAATTATGTTGTGTAAACGTCCCCATGGTTATCTTTATAGTGATTGTTTGCAATAAATAAAACACTTTTCAAATTGACAAATGTTTAATTACATTTTCAAACATGCATAAATAAATGTTTTTAAATCAATTTATTTGTTCATTTGAAAAGTTACTTATTTACATTTTTATTTTGCAATTAAAATTTTTATTATTATTTCCTTCATTTTATTACTTTTCAATTAAATAATTAAATATTAATTCAATTTTATTGCTTGATAAATAAATCCAATTTAAAAATGATTTATCAATTCATTATTTATTGTTACATTTTATGTATATTTTTAGATATGGATTTGTCATACAGCTAAATCATGTATTTTTAAAATGTAAAGTTATATTTTTACAATTTTATTTTTGAATTAATACATTGATAATTCATTTTATTTTGAAGTGGCATTCCGGTTTCTCCATTCTAGAGTTTAAAATGTCTATCACCGTATACTGTGCAATATGCAGTATTCTATTATTTCATTCTAAAAAGATTCACTGAGTCATCCTCTAATTATGTCCTGTAAACATCTCCTGCAAGCAATATTTAATATTTTACTGAGAATAACCAGTAATTCTTGTACAAATTACATAACAAATACGTGTTTTAGCAGTGGCATACTTACCTCGCTTGAGCTGCTGAGACTTGACTGTAATCTCCCACTCCATGGACGCAACCTTCCTCTTATGTTCCTGAACGCCCTTCTGCAGAGCATCATTCAGCTCCTGCTGCTGCTTCTGCAGGAACCGCTGCTCCTAAAGCAGAAATACACTGTTTTCATGCATTTAGGCCTAATTAGTGTAGTCATTGTTTTCATGCGTTTGGTCTAGTTCTGTGTCAGTGTAGGTAAATGCACCAGTCCGTACCTCTTTCGGGTCCGCTTTCAGTGCGCTGCTCTTGCGGCTCAGCTCTTTCTCCTGCTGGGCCTTGAGTCTCCGTGCGTCCTCCCTGAGCCGGGATGTGTGCTCAGCCTCCATCTGACCGCTTTGCTGCTGGTACTGTTTCTCAAGTCTCTCAAGCTCACCGTCATAGTACTGCTTCTTGCTCTGCAACAGGATAAACATTCGTCTGAGAATGAGGTTATTAATGGGCAAGCAACTGTATTTCTAGTGCTCATACTTGTAGTTATGAATAATTACCTCACATCATACTTATTGAGGAGACTGTGCTAAGTGATCATACTTACAATTCACTGTTATTATATACAGTATATACTATTAGAGTATTTTTAAAAATATTTTCAGTTACCTTATTTTTAGATTTTAATTTTAATTATTTTTATGTTTCATGTCAAAGTAACATTAGTAAAAGTTTTTGTATCTTTTTTTAATATAAAGAAATTAATGCAACTATTATGCACAAATACAGGTATGCTGACATGCACATAAGGAAAGTGATATGGTTCAGTAAAAGTAATTAATGGTTAAATATTTGCCAAAATCTATGGCTACACCTTTAATTAGATGACTATATAAATCTTAAAACAGGCAGAAAAAAAATGGTATCAACAAAATAAAAAAGTAGATACTGGGCCAAACATATACAGTACTGTGCAAAAGTCTTAGGCCACCACCTGCTTTGTTGTTTTAGCAATGTTTTAATGACCATCCATATTTATTTTTCGGTCTCTTTATTAAGATACAAACAGAAAATAATGGAAATATGTACACAAAATGTAAAAATACTTTAGAATAAAATGGTTTCTTTAAGCAAAAAACAGTATTTAGTGTGACCTCCTGGACTTCTTCCAGTTTCTCAAAGAAGAAACTCTGAGAAACTTCTCATTATATTTTGAAAGTATTCTTGGCCTTCCAGTCCTTTTCCATCCCATTTAGGTATAAGAGAGCCAAGTTATTGTTGCTGTCTTTAACTACATCTAATGATCTGCCGATGGTGCACTTTAGACACAAACCTGAATGGAAAGATTTCTATTTTTATAGCATGTCTAAATTTGCTAACTGAGACCAAAGGGCTGTGGTGCGTGTGGCTTACGGTCATCTCTTGTTCTATGTGGCGGAACATCTGCTCTCGCTGCTGCTGTAGTTTCTGCTCCAGCTGCGCATGTTCTCTCTGCTCTTCTCTCTGCAAGAGCTTCAACGCGTGCAGCTCCTGCCGTCTGCAAACACCCGAGAACACATACATTTCTTATGTGATACTTCCGTTTTACCATGTCCACTCTAAAGCATAAAGACTTGTTACCTGTTGTAGCGCATTTGTTGTTCCTTACTGTCTCCTTCATTAACCACTTTGGAAGTGGTGACACTGACCTCACGACCATCCACCATAAATTTACGTGTCTTTTTAACGGTTCGTCTGCTTGGGTGCAATTCCTGAATTAACACAAACAGAGAACAATTTTGTACATGTTGAATTTGTCTGGTTGCTAATGTTTTTAGCTAGCTGTTTGTTTCGCACTCACCCCTTCGAACCCAGGCGACAGAGGAGGCTCGGTAGGAGAAAGAGGTGGAAATGCGTCTTCATTCAAATCCTTAGGTGTGGATCCATTAGATTCATGTGGTAGTATTAAGTCTAAATCTTTCAAGCCATTTGCATGTGGCCTTTCTTGCTCGTTTTTGTCCTCTTGAACTGCAAACATCACTTGCTTTTTCAACTTTGGTTCAGGAACATCTGTTGTATCTTCAGCAAGATGCTTTGATTGCTCTCCTGTAACATTCGTTGTACTCTCTGTATTCATTTGAAGCTCTTGCTCAGGTTCCTCTGAATCTGTCCCATCTTCTTTTTCTTTAGAACAGATTTCTGTTAGACTTGTTCTCTCTTGATCTCCAACAGCATCTCCTTCATTACCAATGATGTTCTTTTCTCCATCAGAATTGATCTCTTCTTTATTTTGACATGACAACTCTGGTGTCTGTGAATCAATGATCTTTGTTGTCTCATTTTGGGTTGGTGTTTCCATCTCCTCAGATTCTCTCGTGTTCTCAGTGTTTTCATTTCTTGAGTCTACATCTTCATGAACAACCTCCATTGTAACTTCTTCCTTGCTGGTTGAACATTCCTCTGTTTCTGGACAGAGATCCTTGTCTTTTTCACAGCTTTCCTCTTCCTCAGACTTTTCATTTCTTGAGTTGACATCTTCATGGCCTACCTCAGTAGTAATATGCTCTTCGTTGATATCCTCAAACTCTATAACTCTATCCTTCATGGTAATGTGATCTTCTCTGGTGGTAATATTTTCTTCTATCCCTACACTAACATCCTTGTCATTTTCACAGCTTTCCTCTTTTGTTTCATCCCCTGTTCCTCCATCTGGCTCCAGTTCTGCTGGTTCTTCTGTTTCCGCCTCAGTTTTTTCATTTACAGTGTCATTTTCTGATGGTTCAGTTGTCTGTTGTGCTTTGTTAAGGTCAGGAACTTCTTCAGGAACATTATTAGAAGGCATCTCAACAGTTAAGCTTTTGTTTATTTCTACTGTGAGAGGAGAATTGAAAGTTTTCAAAGGACAGGCCATATCAAGGTAATTGTATTTATAATTTTCCTCATTCCTTTCAGTTTTTTTAGCTAGTGGTGTTTCCAAACACAAAGCTGTAACCAGTGTGCTCTGTGGATGTGTTGTGTCTTTGTCGATAATAGCAGGTATTTGGAGGGATTTCCAAAACGTTTGGTCATTGTTTCCAGAATCAACAGACTTCACATTGTCATTTATTTCTTCGTCAACGCCACTTTCCTCCTTGGTAAGATCTAGTGTTTCCTTTTCAGAGGAATCTGTTGGTAACTGTGTTTGTTCTGGTTTGCTTGAGTGGTTTAAATTTTGAGCTTCCTCCTTGTCAGTTTCTACTCTAGCTTCCTCGTCTTTGGTGTCAGCAACCATAATACACGGAGAATCAACTAAGTCAGATATTTTATCCATCGGTTTGTCAGTGCTTTTACTTTCAGTGCCATCTGAAGGGCAAGTTTGTGTAGTTTGTGCAGCACTTGAATCTTCTGAGTCTTTAGTTCCTTGAACAGGTGGATTGTCACCCCAGAATCCAGATTTGCGACGAGAATTCCCGGTCAGAAACGAGAGCAGATTTCCTGGAACAGAGAGCCGTCTTGCCCTCTTCTGAGCTTTATCTGTGGCCTGGGAAGCCCTGCGGGTTACTTTAAAGTCAGGTTTTGGTTCTGAGTTGATGGGAGACTGAGGAACAGCATCTGGAACAGAGGTCTTCTGAGGGGTCTCAGGTTCTTGTGGTCCTTGTTCTTCAATGGCTTTTCCTGGTTGTGCCGCTGTTTGCTCCGACTCGGTGGCGATCGTCTCCTTCGCAGAACACTGGAGATCTAACAAAGACTGCAGATGAAAAAATGTAGAAAATGCTGTATTAAGATATGTGCTGCTACACTCTTGGATTATGTTTGTTACACAGGTCCAACAACAGATGAGTCAAACACAAATAAGAGTCAACAAATAAGTCCATGATTTAGAAAAACATTCATACAATTTTTCAAGAAAAGTTTCAATTTAATGCCATGTGGTGTAACCATATAGTAAAATGTAACAAAATGTTTTCATTACACCATGAAACCATGTGTGCAAAAAGTCGCTTATGTTCAGCAAGGCTGCATTTATTTGATCAAAAATAGAGTAAAAACATAAATATAAAGAAATATTATTACAAATATTATTTTTTTCATTTATTTTAAAATGTAATTTATTCAGAATCATTACTCCAGTCTTCATTGTCACATGATGTTTCAGAAATCATTCTGATATGCTGATTTGCTGTTAAAGAAACATTTCTTATTATCAATGTTGAAAACAGTTCTGCTTAATATTTGTGTGGAAAACATTTTTCTAGGATACTTTGATGAATAAAGTTCAAAAGAACATAATTTTTTGAAATAGACATATTAGTATTATTATAAATGTCTTCACTGTCACTTTAGATCAATTTAATACATCTTGAATAAAAGTACTAATTTCTTTAAAAGAAACCTTACTGACCCAAAATGTTTTTAACATTAGTGTATTTCTTAACAAATATCATCATGTATTATTAATTCATAAATATCAGTGCCAAACAACATGTATTTCTGTGTATTAATGTATTTCTGAAAAATTAATCATATTAACACAGCAATCATATTATAAGCATGTTGTTGATTATATTATTTAATTTAATAAATTAATAATCTATTAATTATTATTTTTTAATGAACATCATGTCATTGACCTATGTGTTTACCTCAGCCTCTATGACCTCAGTGACCTCTGCTTTGGCCTCAGCAACGAGTTCTTTAAGGGCTCGCCCTTCTCGTCCCGCATAAGAGAAAGGGTGAGCCATGAGCTGTTGGGCACCCCAACGAGCCTCAGGGTTCTTCTGCAAGGTCCTCCGCAGAAAATCTTGGAAATGTGACGACCTGGTGACAGAAATCAGGATAAGCCTAAACCTCAGCAGATCTAGAGAGAGGACGAAGAAGTGAAAACCCACCATTGGCGAGGATTGGAAAGTGTGGGTGGTGGAGACTTGGTGATCTTCAGCAGGACCCTCATAGGGTTGAGAGAATGATGAGGGGGCTCCATCTCAGCAGCCTCAATTAAAGTGATTCCCAATGACCAGATGTCAGCTTTAGAGGAGTAGGGATTGTCCTTCGACGTTTCACACATAATCACCTCAGGTGCCATCCTTGAAAGACAAAATATTTTGATCTAATGTTCTTTTACAGTGGCAGAAGGGTTGTTTTCAGTAGAGGAATAATTTAATTGTGTTACTTTTTATGAAGTTATATAATTTAAAGTGCCCCTATTATGCTATTTTAAAGGTTCCTCATTCCTCCAGTCTCTCTAAAACCCTACTTACCCCCCCCCCCCCCAACCCCCAACCCTCCACTTACAGCGCGTTACATAAACAAAACACCCATATGAATAGTAATGATGGAGCCCGATTCCGTACCCCTTGGAAGTGTGTGCAACTGCAAAGTGCTTTTGCTTTTGCAGAAAACAGCGTCTTCTCGACATGTCGACAACATGAAACAAACTCCTCCAGGCCTCAGCTGCAATTACAGTGTTTGAGGGCGGGTCATGGTACAAGTTGTTCGTGGGCAGCCAATGAAGACAATAGACTGGCATTATTTAGATTCGTTACAAACCTCTGTAGGTTCATGGAGGAAGTCTGGAATTACTGACGACTCATTTCAGGCAGTTCAGAATCACTTCTTTCTTTTGGGAGACAGTAACTTCATTTATCAAGCAGTTTGATCTTTAAAACTCTGCAGACCTTTTACATTCACAAACAAACAGCTATATAACACATGAAAGATAACATCCGAAAAAGCATAATAGGGGCTCTTTAAAGGGATAGTATTATATGACTTTTTCTTATATGAAATAATACAAGGGTGAGTAAATGATGACAGAAATATCAGGAGTCTCACCAGTATGGAGTTCCAATGAAAGTTGATCGTTTTTGAAAGGTATTGTCATTTTTTGCAGACACACCAAAGTCAGCTGCATGAAAAATTTATATAAATAGATACATTGATTAGATATGTGAGTATTTAGTGCTAAAAATGTGAGAGGGGAACAAAAAAGACAATATATCTGTACCTAGTTTGACCTGTCCATCCATTGTGAGCAGAATGTTGCCTGCCTTCAGGTCTCTGTGTATAATGTGATGCTGGTGCAGGTAAGACAGAGCCTGTAGAGTCTGACAGCACACCTCACTGATCTGCTGCTCTGTAAGGCCGCGCTCCAGCTCTGAAACACACACAGTATGCATAAAGTATGATAATGACAAATAGATACAACCATAAATGATTCTAAATGATAACAGTGTTAAGTATGTTCCACACCCACCCAACATGATATCATCCAGAGCTCCTCCAGGACAGTACTCAATCAGGATCTAAAAAAAGAAAAAGCGTTTAGACACTTTAAGGAAATAAACACTATTTAACTATATAAGGATGGCAAGCCTTCAACTATGGGGACTTTTAGAAAGTAAAAACAGTCTTAAACTCTTTTAAAACACTTTCACACTCTCACTAGTTCAATTCATCCACTATCATTGTTCATGTGTGCTTCGTTAATATCAATGTGCTTCGTTAATATGAAGGAAATATATATATGTATATGTGTGTATATATATATATATATATATATATATATATATATATATATATATATATACAGTACAGTCCAAAAGTTTGGAACCACTAAGATTTTTAATGTTTTTAAAAGAAGTTTCGTCTGCTCACCAAGGCTACATTTATTTAATTAAAAATACAGTAAAAAACAGTAATATTGTGAAATATTATTACAATTTAAAATAACTGTGTACTATTTAAATATATTTGACAAAGTAATTTATTCCTGTGATGCAAAGCTGAATTTTCAGCATCGTTACTCCAGTCTTCAGTGTCACATGATCCTTCAGAAATCATTCTAATATGCTGATTTGCTGCTCAATAAACATTTATGATTATTTTCAATGTTGAAAACAGTTGTGTACTTTTTTTTTCAGGATTCCTTGATGAATAGAAAGTTCAAAAGAACAGCATTTATCTGAAATACAAAGCTTCTGTAG